>NC_073389.1:22210011-22337511 GCF_028641065.1 Leucoraja erinaceus | reverse complement strand
GAACTTTAGGTCTATTAGTTTGAAGCACACAAAACCACAGCATACCTGTGCCAGGATTGGCACAGCTCATAAGAACTAGAGCATGGACTGGACTTAGAAAATGATGTGAAAACATCTCACCTCTTGGATGCGGGCTCAGTGGCCATTTCTGTACAATTTGCTAATCGGAGATGTGCTTAGGTATTGCAATACTCTACTGGACTGTTTGTAAAATAATTTAACTGCATATTAGCACTTCACACGTGTGATAATAAACGCACCATTGCAACATTGAACCATTCGTCAGCACAACTCATCCACGCCGACCAAAATCCCCATCTAATATAATCCCATTTTCCTGCATTTGGCTCATTCAATCTGTTAGCAAATAATCATACAAATACGCTTTTAAAGAATTTTGTTGGAGGAAATTTTAAAGAACAGTTGGGCTGTCAGAATTAAGATGTGTTGGCTGATCTATACTGTACCTGACCTGGGAACATTTGACACTGATATGATGCATCAACGTATAAAAGGTGTTCTATATTCAGTGCAGACATTGACATTGTCACCAACATTAACCACAGTCCAAAAATGAAACATAAAGTTGCATGGCACCTCTTGCATGTGGGCTCAGTAGGCTATTTCTGCACAGTTTTCTAATCGGGGATGTGCTTAGGTATAGCAATACCCTACTGGACTGTTTGTGAGAAAATAATTTCACTGGGTGTTAGCACCTCACACACGTGACAATAAAAACAGCATTGAACCATTGAACCATGTCTGGCAGAATGAGCACAACATTTCCGAAGCTGCTCCAGCGCCCCATCTGTGGCAGAGTTGCGAGTCTCACAATGGTTTCTTCCAGCACCTCAGAGTTGATGGAGTTGGAGTAGAGGCCAAACTGGCTTGTTGCTGAGGGGCTGTCCAGGAAGAAGAGGATGGTGGTAAATACAGTGCATTGTGCCGAGGAACCAATAACTGCAATTCACACAGACACAAGGAACTGCAGATGCTGGTTTACAAATAAAGACACAAAGTGCTGAAATAACTCTGCAGGTCAGGCAGCGGCTCTGGAGAACACAGAGAGGTGACATTTTGGGTGGGGATGCAGCAGTAAAATGGAGACACAAGGAACTGTAGATTGGAGCACTAAAATGGTCCCAGCCTGACGCTTTACGCAGTTTGCGGCACTGTGGCGTGGGTTCGATCCTGACTACGGGTCTGTATGGAGTTTGTACGTTCTTCCCGTGGCCGCGTGGGTTTTTCCAGGGGCTCTGGTTTCTTCCCACATTCCAAAGATGTGCAAGTTTGTATGTTAATTGGCCTGTGTAAATTATCCCTAGTGTGTAATTATAGAACTAGATGTATGGGTGATCGATGGTCGGTACAGACTCAGTGGGCCAAAGGATCTGTTTGCACACTGTGTCTCTAAACAAAACTGTACTAAACTAAAACTAAAATAAACTAAATCAGCAATCTATTATCCCCAGAGACTCTTCCTAACCCGCTGAGTTACTCCAGCACTTTGCGTCTAGGTTTGTAAACCTCCACCTGCAGTTCCTTCTATCCACTGCTGATAATGACCCTCTTACAGCCAGCAAAATGTTGACATAATCTTTTAAAAAACTAGTACCCATTCACTGTCTTTACCAACCCCTTCCTTCTTTCCTAAGGACTTTCAATCTTTTCATTAACTTTTCTTTAAATTTGTACATGCATACAACTGGGTACCAATTTGCTTATTTTACCATTTAATGGCACACTTCAATTCATACAATACGCAGAGGGAAAACACTTCCCTATAGCTGGTATGAACATGCTATTGAGTACAATCATATCACAGGAAATGGCTGTGTTACAGGGAAATTTGTTTCTGCTGCTAGACATCATCTTATCAACAGACTGATCTATTTACTCTTTCCTCTAAGCAACTATTATTGATGTTCACATCAGGCAATACTTCATGGGCTGTAATTGGCCCTTTGAAGTCGAAGCGCCCTCTAAAATTCCTTCCTGAAGCTAGAGGGCAAAATTAACTTTAAAAATGACAGATGACCGTTGTCAATTACATCTCAATCATCCTATCATTTTTCATTTCCCTTGAGGATAAATTAGAAGCACCATTTTTGTAACAGATTGTGTGGAAAGTGATTTAGTGCAATGTTTTCACAATTCATGAGAGACACAAAATGCTGGAGTAACTCAGGAGGACAGGCAGCATCTCTGGAGGGAATGAATGGGTGATGTTTTGGGTCGAGACCCTTCTTCAGTCTGACCCTTCTTCAATGACCTGAAACGTCACCCATTCTTTCTCTCCAGAGATGTTGCCTGTCCCGCAGTGTTACTCTAACATTTTGCATCTATCGTTGGTTGAAACCAACATCTGTAGTTCCTTCCTATACTTTTCACGATTCATGTCTTTTACCCAAAGAGGGCCAATTGCAGGTTTGATGATCCCTTTATTAAACACTGCTTCTCCATAATGTAGTTTAGATTTACAGCAGCAACCAGGCTTTTCCCCTCACCGAATCCACACCGATCATCAATCACTTGTCACACTAGTTTTATGTTACCCCACTTTCTCATCTGCTCTCAACACACCAGGGGCAATTTTATAAAGGTTTAATTGACCTACAATTTCATACGCCATTGGAATGTGGGAGGAAACCGGAGCAACCGGTGGAAACCCTGGCAGCCAAAGAGGGAACGGATTCCACAGGATGGAATGGCAAAGATTGGAGGACATCTCTTTAAGATGAGATGGGCAAAGTTCAAAGGAAACGTACACTGTGTATGTTTTTTTAACCGTGGGTGGTGGGTGTCTGGAATATGCTGCCAGAGGTGGTGGTGGAGGTCGATACCATGGGGACATTTGAGAGGCTTTAGATAGCCACATGGATATGCAGAGAATTAAGGGAAATGAATCATGTGCAGGCACAGGAGATCAGTTTATCTTGGTATCATGTTCAACACAGACATTGTGGGCTGACAGGCCTGTTCCTGTAATAAACTATTCTGTAGAAACAAAGAACTGCCGATGTTGGTTTATACCAAAGATAGACACAAGGTGTTGGAGTAATTCAGTGGGTCAGGCAGCATCTCTGGAGAAAAGGGATGAGTGATGTTTCGAGCCAGGACCCTTCTTCAGACTGAAGAAGGGTCCCGACCAGAAATGTCATCCATCCATGTTCTCCAGAGATGCTGCCTGACCCACTGTGTTAATCAAACACTTTGCTTCTTTTGGTAAACCAGTGTTTGCAGTTACTTGTGTTAACATTAACAACGCCAATTTTTAATCTCTCCTTAATACCATTAATTATATACTATGCCGCAACATAATAAATGATGTGAATTAATGCGTCTTGTTAGAATATTGTTATGATGTTAATTGTATTGCCATTATGAGGTTCACTTGCTCAGCTGGCTGGTTCTTCAGACAAAGGATGTGACAATTATTCAAACAGTCATCAGATGTTGGATGACCTTCATGAAGAGTGGAGCAGAGAACAGGACATAAAAATAAAAGGTGGGAAAGGACTGAGCACGCTTTAGACTTTAGACTTTAGAGATACAGCGTGGTGGGACCTCGGTCCACTGACTCCATGCCAACTAGCGATCACCCTGTACACCATCACTATCCTACGCACCTGGGACAAATGTCAATTTACCGCAGCCAATTAACCTACAAACCTGCACAACTTTGGAATGTGAGAGGAAACCAGAGCACCCGGACAGAACCCACGCAGTCACAAGGAGAACATACAAACTCCACACAGACGGCACCCGTAGTCAGGATTGAACCCAGGAGTCTGACGCTGTAAGGCAGCAACTCTACTGCTGCGCCCATTGTGCCCCCTTTACTCTTTTATGTTAAGCAATCATTTTCATATTAGTCCACAAAATATTAATTGCTGTAACTGTGACACAAAGTTAACCACAAAACATCTATGATAAAGTGAATTATTATTTTCATTCAACAGATACTTTGATTACAGACACTTTGCAATCGATATATGGGCTGGAAGAGTTGATAAAATGTGTAATTTTGAATGGCCAATTTGTCAACAGCAGATCTTTGCTCTACTGAACGATTATATTTATGTGAGCTTTTAACCAGCATTCCAGAGAAGTACATGACCCAAGGCTGTCTAAGTGGCCGTCGCCCTGATTTTCTAACATATCCAAGATAATTTCAGCTCTAATTGTGGTTTTGCCGTACATTAGCCAGGCCTCCGTGTTTAATTAAGTTAGACGCACCCCAGGCCATCACACAAACTAACCTCCCTTCCATTGACTCCATCTACACCCCACACTGCCTCGGCAAGGCCACCAGCATAATCAAGGACGAATCTCACAAGATCCCATAAAGCAACGGATACAGAAGAGTGAAAAATCTCCAAATTCAGGGACAGTTTCTTCCCAGCCATTACCAAGCAACTAAACCATCCGTTCACCAACTAGAGAGCGGTCCTGGCCTATCATCTACCTCATTAGAGAACTTCAAACTATCTTAAATCAGACTTTACTGGACATTATCTCGCACTAAATGTTATTCCCTATATCCTCTATCTGTTCACTGTAGATGGCTTGGCTGTAGTCTTTCCGCTGACTGGACAGCACGCAACATAAAAGCTTTTCACTGTACCTCGGTACACGTGACAAAAACACAAAACTAAACAAGGAAGATTTCCTATGTTCTAACATAATGGAACGGTGGCACAGCTGGTAACCCACTGCCCCACATCACCAGAAAACCGGGATTGATATCAACCCCAGGTGCTGTCTATTCTGAGTTTGCACGTTCTCCCTGTGATCGCATGGGTTTCGTTTGGAAATTATGGTTTCCTCCCACGTCCAAATGAAGGCTTTAGTAGGCTAATTGGCCTCTGTAATCGTTCCCAATGCGTATGGAGTGGATAAGAAAGTGGGATAACGTAGAACTCGTGTGAAAGGGTGGTTGATGGCCAGTGTGGACTTGTAGGGTCAAGGTGCCTGTTTCCATGCTATATCTATATCTCCATAACTAAACTAAACTAAGTTAAACAAAATCCCATGACACAAGTCCACAATTTGCTCTTCTGACATTACTGACAAAAATCTGCAAGTTAAATGTGACTCCAATGCAACCTTATGCTTAATCTTTGGAACATGGATAATGTTGATGACAATGTCAATGTTGGTACTGAAAATAGAACACCTTTTACACTTAGATGCATCATATCAGTGTCAAATGTTCCCAGGTCAGGCACAGTATAGGTCAGACAACACATCTTAATTCTGACAGCCCACACAACTGTTCTTTAAAAATTCCTCCACCAAAAATATGTTAAAACTTCTTTGGATGACCATTTAGTAGTAGATTGAATGGACCAAATGCAGGCAAATGGGATTAGACTAGATGGAGCATCTTGTTCGACATGGATGAATTGTGCCCTAAAGCCGACAGTGTTTCTAGTTGATTTGGTGACATTAACTGGTTACCATTGTGCCCGGAATTTTATTTAAAATGTCCTCCAACAAAAATCTTTAAAGCTTCTTTGCATGACTATAAATGACGCAAGGTGCTGGAGAAACTGCATTAAGATCTGAGATAATTGAGAGGCCCTGTCCCACTTACGCGACCTTTACAGGCGACTGCCGGCACCCGTCATAGGTCGATGAAATTTTCAACATGTTGAAAATTCAGCGGCGACCAGAAAGACACTACGACTCTTTGGAGACTTCTCACGACCATAGGAGACCGCGCACGACCATACAGGCAGTATGCCCATGACAGGTCTCCTATGGTCGTGAGTGGTCACCCGCGACATGTCGCCAGGGGTCACCTGTATGGTTGAGAGAGGTCTCCTATTGTTGTGAGAGGTCTCCAAAGAGTCATAGCGTCTTTCTGGTCGCCGCCGAAATTTTCAACATGTTGAAAATTTCGGCGACCTATCATGGGTGCCGGCAGTCGCCTGTAAAGGCCATGTAAGTGGGACAGGCCCTTAAGGGAACAGCTGGGTCATTTGGAATTCATTTGGATCCACGCTGTACCTGACCTGGAAACATTTGAAACTGATACGACGCACCAAAGTATAAGTGGTGGTGAATTTTCAGTACTGATGTTTACATTGTCATCAACATTATCCATGTTCTATAAATTCTCAAGGTTACGTCAAAATTCATACACTATAAATTCCTTCCTCAGGATTGACAATGACATACTGCTGCTCTTGGTTTAGGTTTAGGTTTATTAATGGCATGTGTATCATGAAAAACGTTTATTTGCATGCTATCCAAACTAGTCAGTCTCGGACTATAGATTTCCAAGAGTCTGTGGGAGTGCTGCATTTTTCAAAGATACTTTGACTAGATCCTTGAGTTTTCCTCTCCCTATCTGCTAATTTTTACCACTGACAGAAATCAAACATGAGTCTGTAGTTTAATTTAGTTTAGTTTAGTTTATTGTCACATGTACCATGGTACAGTGAAAAACTTTTTGTTGTGAGCTAACCAGTCAACGGAAAGACTGTACATGATCACAATCAAACCACACAGTGTACAACCACAGGATGAAGTGAGTAACGTTTAGTACAAGATAAATCCAGTAAAGTCCATTTAAAGATAGTCCACGGATCTCCATTGAGGTAGATGGTAGCTCAGGACCGCTCGCTGGTTGTTGCTAGGATGGTTTAGTTGCCTGATAACAGCTGGGAAGAAACTGTCTCTAAGTCTGGAGGTGTGTATTTTCACACTTCTGTACCTCTTGCCTGATGGGAGGGGAGAGAAGAGGGAGTGACCAGGGTGAGACTCATCCTTGATTATTGTGGTGGTCTTGCTGAGGTGTAAGCACCTCAATGATGAGTCCTTTCCAACAAACCAATATCAGTGCAATTAGGATCTCAAGGCTGGAGACACAAACTGGAGGAAGGATACTTCTGTTGGTGTGTTTATCATTTCAGGGACTCTGAAGGTTTTAGTTGAGACAGAATAGGTTGCAACTTACAAAGTGCTTAGTATTGCCTGCTGTCAGTAATCCAGGTTTCAAATAGGATTTAATTTATTATTGTCACGTGTACCGAGGTACAGTGAAAAGCTTTGTTTTACATGCTATCCGATCAGATCAGATAATATTATACATATATACAATCAAATCAAACTCATGTATAATAGGTAGAGTAGAAGGGAAGATACAGAGTGCAAAATATAGTTCTCAGCATTGTAATGCACCAGTTACAGAGACAAAGTCAAATGTCAGCAATGGGGTCAAAGTGAATCAGCCAATACCCGAGCTTATGGAAGGGCCATTCAGAAGCCTGATAACAGAGGGGAAGAACCAGTTCCAGAGTCTGCTGGTGCACACTTTCAAGCTTCAGTACCTTCAGCCGGAATGGAGCAAGGAAAAGAAGGAATGTGAGACAAGTGTGGGACAAGTCTTTGACTCCTGTCCCAGTTCCTTAAATGTCCCATCAATGGGGCGTGAAAGTTGAATGTGAGATCTGTCTGAGAGCAGAGCGAAAATAACTCACTACTGCACACGTACCATGAGTGTTGAGCTAGTTCTGATGTCTTGATATTCAAACATCTCCTTCCTCGATTGACCAGAAAATCTGTGCTACAGTGTTGAATAATTCATTGTTGGCTGGCAAAGATGCAAGCCAGTGAAGGGAGACCGAGTGTTAAGTGGACTCAATTCGTCATTTTCTCTCTGAACCGTTCTATTCTTGCTGTTGTTTTGTGCTTTACTGGAGACTTAACATGTGGCATAAACTCTACCCAAGCTGAAAATGAAGAGATATGTTTTAAGCAGCAGCTCTTATGATGTCAGGATGTAACAAAGCTCTGGTTGTAGTGCAATCTTCTCATAATACATGAACAATGGTATCACAGCCTAATCCCTAAACATTTAATCTTCTCGTTGAGTGATCGCAACTGAGTGATGAAAATGGCATGCTAGGATTCAGGAGATCAGTACCCAAGTGGACAATCGTCCACAAGTGTTGTACTCATTACTAATAAAGATCTGCGTCAGAATTATATCTAGAGATAATTCCCTGGACTGACAGACTGCATTGTGTTCTCCATGATATTTACAAAATGGAAAGTTAAATCACAGTAACATGACTGGTGGAGCTGCTGTCCGCTTGGAGTTTGCATGTTCTCCCTGTGACTGCGTGGATTTCCTCAGGGTGCTCCAGTTTCCACCCACATACCAAGGACGTGCAAATTTATAGGTTCATCGGCCTCTGTTAATTGTGTATGGAGTGAATGTGAAAGTGGGATAACACATAACTAGTGTGAACGAGTGAACGATGGACTTGATGGGCCAAAGGGCCTGTTTCCATGTTGTATCTCTAAACTGGATACAAATTTTACAAAGTTGAAAATGAGGAAACATTCAGAGATGTTCAGATGGAGCTCAGGTATATTGAATAGAGAGCAAACACTGAGCAGAGAAAAAACTTGCTCAATTTATACTCTTTGTTCTATGTTCAACAACATTGCTTTAATGTGAAGTCTAGATAAAGCCGCAGAAAATCCCACATTGTAAATTTAAACTATGTAAATAAATTCTCCTAATAACTGAATTGCTGAACATAAATATACATGGATGACAAAGGCATGATTCCAGTGCAGAATTAAATAGATAAAACTGATTTTATATTTGGAAAAATGTATCCCTATTTAATTTTTCAGTTAATTATTCAGACCATAATTTAATTTAAAAACTGCATATATTCATATTTTTCACTTGATGTAAACAGCTATAATCAGGTTGCACAATGAAAAACAAAATCCATAAAAGGCACTTGAATTGTTCCAAAAATACCTGCAATTTTCTTAAACTTTACCAAAATAAATAATATTTAAAATAATGTCTTCCCTTGATAGCTCGCATCTCACATTGCACCATTCTGAACAATCCTCGGTACCTGTTCACAAACAAATCTCATAATTAGAAGTCAATATTTAAATGCTAACATATGTCAGTGTTTATTTTTTAAATGAACAAATTATTGATTAACTCTGGGTCGCTTACTTACATATTTATTTAACGAGGAGGGAAAATATTCCAACTATCAGAGGAAAGCCATCCCATCTGTCCTCACCCTCCTCACTTTTATTGCACTGTAGCCCTGAAAACCTTCAAGAATATACGAGTCAAAAGTTTATATTTGTCTTATGTACTGACAAAGGAACAATTAAATTCTTACTTGCAGCAGTATAGGTCCCTAAATGCAATGCAGACAGATAAACTATAACAATCAATACATTTAATAAATTTGTTGTTAAACTAGTGTAAACTATTCTTAAACCTGGTGGTCATGGTTTTCAGGCTCCCGTACCTTCATCCTGTTTGTTGATATTGGCTGCATTTTTGAGGCAGCAACACCTATAGATCCCTTCTATGGTGGGGAGGTCTGTACCTCTGATGGGCCAGACAATATCTACCTGGGCATCTGAGTTGCCGAACCAGGCCCTGATGCAACTATGCCATCTTCCATACATCTGTGGGAGTTCGATAGAATATTCTAAATCTTTATTTTTTTTACCTCATCTGTCTTAGTTTAGTTTAGTTTACTTTAGTTTATTTTAAGTCATGTGAATCAAGGTGAAAAACCTTTGCTGCGTGCTATCCAGTCAACGGAAAGGCAATGCATGATTCCAATCAACCCTACCACAGTGTTCAGTCACACGATGTTTAGTGCAAGATAAAGTCTTGTAAAGTCCAATTAAAGATATGCAGGAAGGGACTGCAGTTACTAGTTTACACCGAAAATGCTGTCTAACTGGAAAACAAGACTGTACGGGAATCAAGGAAAATGGGGATAGGATGGCAAATGGAACCGAGAGACCAGATCAGCCATGATTTCACTAAATGATACAGCACATCAAAGCTTCAGATAAATCCTGCTCCCACTTCGTATATTCTTATGCATGTACCTATATATTATTTCATGATATACTCCATTTAGCAGCACAACAAACAAGCTTACTGATGAATTATGCATGTTGTGGTGATCCATTATTGGCATGCCAGTGACTTCCTCACTAGGTCAAAAGTATCCCTTGCTATGCAATGGCATTATGAGTCTCATCTGTTTTGTGAGAAAATAAATTATATACTGTAGAACTGAAAACAAATCCGTCTCGCTCTTTCCTTTGAAGATCTATAACAGCCTGTATTTTATTTATTCCCAATCAGTACAAAGCCACAAACAAACATGTATAATACATGAGAGAGGTTTAGTTTAAAGATACAGCGTGGAAACAGGCACTTCGGCTCATTGAATCCGCGCTGACTAGCGATCACACCTGTGCGTCTTTGGAGTATGGGAGGAAACCGGAACTACCGGAGAAAACCCACGCAGGTCACGGGAAGAACGTACAAACTCCGTACAGACAGCACCTGTGGTCAGGATCGTACCCGGGTCTCTGGCGCTACAAAGCACCATCTTTACCACTGCGCCACCGTGCCGCACAGGTTGTGCACACCTGTTATGACCTCAGTTGGACCGAGAGGTATTGAACATTACTATTTTAGTAAGTGAAATCCCTGGTCGTCAAAACCATCATTTTCAGTAGAAAATAAGTGATGCCAGCTCCAATTCAGAGATGCACCAGCATAAACATTATCAAGACATGTTGTATGGTGAGGGCCTGTGTACTCTTGTCTGGAATATTAAAGGCCAATCTCATGAGGTCTAAAATAATCAAAGCTTTAGTTTAGTTTTGTTTATTATCATGTGTACAGTGAGAAGCTGTTTTGCTGCTTGCTATCCAGTCAGTGGAAAGATTCTGGATGATAAAGGGAATAATGCTTAGTGCAAAATAAAGTGCAGGAAAGTCCGATTATATATTACATATTAAATATGTCCGAGGGTCTCCAATGAGATAGATGGTAGCTCAGGCCCGCTCTCTAGTTGTTGGTAGGATGGTTCAATTTCCTGATAACAGCTGGGAAGAAACTGTCCCTGAATCTGGAGGTGTGCGTTTTCACACTTCTGTACCTGATGGGAGAGGGTTGAAGAGGGAGTGAGACTCATCCCTGATTATGATGGTGGCCTTGCCAAGGCAGCATGAAACATTTGAAAGAGCAAGCGGAGAAAAAATATACAGAAGAAATAATTGTATTATATTAAATCTTTCAGAATGTTAGTAAGCACTTTACAGTTGAAACTCAGACCCATCATTTATTAAGGTAGGAAATACATCTCTCTTCTTGATGTATCTCTCTTCAACAGTGACTCTGAAACCCCTTGCCATTGTGACCACGTGGGATTTCTCCTGGTGCCCTGCTGCTCGTGCTACTTGGTGGTCATCAGGTACTGTCCGAGACATTCAATGCTAGTCTTCCTGTGGAAAAACCCGGGGGATAGGGTGCCAAGAGCAAAGAGGGGGCTGCTGAGAGAAGGTGATGTTATCGGCGCAGGAACGTGGTGACTCTTTGAGTACTGCATAGGTGAAGTCTGGACTGTGTACTGCCTAGGTGAAGTCTGAAATCATTTTACTGGATTGTATGCAAAAACATTGAATTTCAATATACCTAGGTACATGCAGCAATAAAGATTCATTGAACCTTTGGCAACATTGCTGTTTGTCTCTGTGCTTTTGGGACCAGTTGGATTAGATGATAAATCCAAAGCAATTGATACCTACCATGGTACATAGTTAGGATTTATATATTCTTGTCTGGAAGATTAAAGACCAATCTCATGCGGTCTAATACGTTCAAAGTATTTGATAGGTCTAGAAGAGAAATGGAGCCAGCATCATCAAAAATCCACACCACCCTGGCCACACTCTTATTTTGCTTCTTCCATCAGGAGAAAGGTACAGGAACCTGAAAACCGTGACCACCAGTTTCAACAGAGAGCACAATGACTGGTTCCATCAGGGCCTGGTTCGGCAACTCAAATGCCCAGAAATGAAGGAATTTACAGAGAGTGATAGACACTGCCCGGTCCATCAGAGGTATTGACGTCCCCACCATAGAAGGGATCTATAGCAGTCGCTGCCTCAAAAATGCAGCCAATATCATCAAACCCTCAAACCACCTTGGACACGTTCATTTTTTGCTCTTAATATAAGGAAGAAGATACAGGAGCTTAAAAACCGTGAGCACCAGGTTCAAGAACATCTTCTTCTCAACAACCATCAGGCTCTTGAACACGACACACCACCAACCTCAGCAACTGTGAACTTTTATGCACCATAGTGCCTTTGGTTGCACTTTGGACTTGTTTGTTTTTTTTTGCACTTGTATTACGTTTATTGATTTTTTAAATTAACATATTTATCTGTGTGTTGCATTTATTGGCCTGTTATGCTGCTGCAAGTAGGAATTTAATTGTTCCGCTGTTGGTACACATGACAATTGAACACTCTTGACTCTTTAATTCTTTGGAAGAGAATACGTTCAGGGCTCCAGTTAAATAAAAGTGAGGGGGGTGAGGACAGATGGGATGGCTTTCCTCTGATGGGCGGAATGGTTTCCTTACTGCGTTAAATAAATATGTAAGTAAGCGACAGAGTTAATTAATAATTTGTTCATTTAAAAATAAACATTGGCATATGTCAGCATTTAAATATTGTCTTCTAATTATGAGGTTTTGTTTGTAGACAGGTATCGAGAATTATTCAGAATGGTGCCATGCAAGGTGTGGTATCAAGGGAAGACATTCTTTTAAATATTATTAATTTTAGTAACGTTTATTTAAATTGAGTCACATAATTAGTTGCATGCTGGGAAACAGGCACCCCAAACCGACATACTGTCGTGGCATACTGGCTCAGTTTGCGGAGCTGATGCCTCTCAGTTCCATACTGACCTCAGGTGCTGTCTGTGTGGAGTTTGCACGTTCTCCCTATGACCACATGGGTTTCCTCCGGGTGCTCTGGCTTTCTCCAACAGCTCAAAGACGTGTGGGTTTGTATATTAATTGATCGCTGTAAATTGCCCCTAGTGTGTAGGGAATGAAACCTGTTTTTTGGAGCTGTAAGGGTGCAACTCTACCGCTGTGTGCTCTGTGCCGCCCTATTGTCAAGATCCACATCTTCATAAAGAGGGCCCTGGGCTGCTGGATTCACCTCATAAGCTCAGAAACACAATGGGAAATAGAACATTTCAGGATTTATATTGTGCTTTTGTTTAGGCAATGGGCAAAAGAAATCAAGGTGGACCAAAGCCTCCCCCTGTACCTACACTGACATTCCAATGTTGCTAAGATTGATCCTTTGGCTCTCACCACACAACAGATGGTCCATAGGTTTTCATAGCTCGGGATGTGGTGAGAGGTCAGGGTGTGAGTTGAGGTGTTATTCAATCCCTTTACTTGTCCAATAAACTAATGGAACAGCTTGCCTCAGCACGGGAATTAATGAAAAGAATATTGAATCTATTCTGTAATGGTCAGCTATCCACTCCACTGCTCTGTAAAAACCAGACCACAAAACAAATAATTGCCTCCTGCATGTTGGAGATAAAGGGTGCTGTTCTGAGGTAGTAACGGCATTGCATCAGCTCTGCTGCACTTGGAGGTTCAGTCCTTTCCCGATTATCTGGGGTACAGCAAGAAATAAGAGCCTTTGGAGCTCTCCTGGTTCCGAACTAATTCCTTACCTGCTGACCCGACCACAACCTTGCTGCTTTTAGTATTTGGGATCCCCAGAGTAAATATACTGCTGGTGAAATCTCCACATGTAATCAAAGATCCCACTGTCTTCAGGCAAAGATTACAATTTAGACTTTAGATATACAGCATGGATAGATGTCCATGGAAACAGGTCCGCACCAACCAGCCCCCCCCCCCCCCCCCCCCCCCCCCCCCCCCCCCCCCCCCCCCCCCCCCCCCCAATTTACAATTGTCTTTTTACCAAATCTAATTAACTTACAAATTTGTACGTCTTTGGAGTGTGGGAGGAAACCGGAGCACCCGGGAAAGACCCATGTGATCACAGGGAGGACGTACAAACTCCGTACAGACAGCACCCATAGTCAGGATCGAACCCTGGTCTCTGGCACTGTGAGGTAGGAACTCTACCGCTGCGCCACCATGCCATCCCTGTCTACTAAAAAGACAAAGTTACAATTACAAACAGTCTGTGCCGTAAGTAACTTGAACGTCGACAATGCCAACTCCAGCTTCACCTTCTCAAATATATCTAAAGATTCATAATTCTTACTGGTGCCTTTTCCTATGAATAGACAGTGTTTTCCCACATTAATCCTCCCATGCCATGTCTAACAACCACTGCCAACCAAAACTTTTGTTAGAATGTCCTTATCCCCCAATGCGAGCAGGTGAGACTAGGTATCTGGGTCACCATGGGCAAGTTGGGCCGAAGGGCCTGTTTTCACGCAGTATAACTATGGCTCTATGAATAAAGGAGAAGGATGGTGGACAGAGAGGTAGAGGTCCGGATACCCGCAGATTAGTTGTTTTCCACATTAATTTTTCACTCGTGGTATAATCAATAACCTGGATACTATTGTGCAGGGGCAGTGGGCAGGTGCTATAGACCTGTACGGGGAGGTACACGCTCCCGCACCCACGAGTCTCGGGCAGATGGGGCTCGTCAGCCTGGGAAGGCATTCCGTCTAGGAGAGGGAAAACTCTGATTTAAAACCTCCACTGCCTTGTGGCCATATCCAGTCATGGAAAATGCTCCAGGAGTAAACCACAAGAAAATCCGGAGTGGGAATCCCTAAGGCAGTTCGTTGTTGTCTACAACCTCACTCTGACAGCTCCTGTGATGGCACTGGTGCCAAAGAGTAACGGCCATGCTGTTCCTTTGGATCAACCAGTGACGTGGAGAGGGGGAACGTACTGCACGGGCAACAGCCTGTCATCCATATGACATCGCCCAGGCTTGCATCCGACCAGGATGCATCACCCATGGTCAGTCATGACCGAGGGGGGCCTGCTATTGTGCAGGAAGAAACTGCAGATGCTAGTTTACACTGAAGATAGACACAAAATGCTGGAGTAACTCAGTAGATCAAGCAGCACCTCTGTTGAGACCTATTCCGTTTCTCCAGAGATGCTGCCTGACCCACTGAGTTACTCCAGCATTTTGTGTCTAGCCTGGATACCATTAGCAGGTGCAAGTCTGGGTTGATACAGGAAAAAGGATAACGGTTCATGCGGCAGTGAGAAAACACGAAGATAGACACAAAATGCCTGAGCAATTCAGCGGGACAGGCAACATCTCTGGAGAGAAGGGATGGGTGACATTTTGGGTCGAGACCCTTCTTTATACTGAAAGTCGTGGGAAAGGAAAGATTTAGACAATGATGTCGAGAGATATATTGAAAGAAAGATAAGCAAAAAAGTAACGATGGAGAGGGAGGAGATGCAGGGGTTACTTGAAGTTGGAGAAAACACAGATCTGTACCCAAGACACGACAGGAGAGTATTTAACCAGAGTCGTGACCATTCCAGCACATCCCCCTTGTTATGTTAGCAGTGTTTTCTGCAAATACTACAGCATGCCCTATGCAACTAAACAATGATTACATTTTAGCAAATTTGTATTTAAAACACCAGGTGAGATATTGAGGAGATCCAGGAGATGTTAATATGTTTTTGTGTCTTAACACCATTCTGCCACTTGCTGTTTCTGTGCAGACACTCCACATTTTACACGTTTTTGATTTATGTTTTTGCAATACTGTGCTTGTTCCTTTAATACCAAGGGTTGATTTATGCGCTGGTATTTTTGGAATAATGCGCTCCTATTTACTGCTGACAGTGTAGTCATGTACATGTTTAATTCACGCGTATTTGAATTAGGCACTGTTTTTCAAGCACGTAACCCCCATGTACACTGCAAGGTGCCTCTATTTGCATTAGCTTCTGTGTGAGAGTCTTTTTTACACTGATTCAGATTTTAAGCCCTCTGGTTCAGTTAATTCAAGGAAGAAAGTTCTTCCTGCAACTCCCTAAACACATATTAACGTGAAGCATTTACTGAATGCCCTGTGTACGGTATACTTCAAAAGCTAAAAGGAAATCCTCACAGGCTTCTTCGAGATAATTGAGATAAAATTCCAATGCTGGGAAACTGGCTACATCTTCTTCCATTTAACGTTTCCGGGAATTTTTGTAAGCAATCCTGGATTAAGTGCCTCCGTTCAACATCTGTCAACAGCAAGACATAAATTGCCCTTGAAAATATAATAAATGAACTAAGCCGCCACAAAAGTGTCGTCAATCTATCATCTTTGAGCACTGTGTATGATATATTTAGAACATTAGACATTTTTCAACTATTATACTTATACCATTATAAAGTGTGCAAGGGTATAGCAATTAAAACATTACCGATGGAAAAACTGCACCTATTTTGTATTATAACTAAATTTAGTTATATGGTCACACGGTCATGTAATAGGAGCAGAATTAGGCCATTCGCCCCATCAATTCTACTCTGCTATTCAATCCTGACTGATCTATCTCTCCCTCCTAACCGCATTCTTCTGCCTTCTCCCCATAACCCTGACACTCGTTTAGTTTAGTTTAGAGCATGGAAACAGGCCCTTCAGCCCACGCCAACCATTGAACAGCCGTTCACATCAGTTCTGTGTCATCCCACTTTCTCTTCCACTCCCTGCATGTAAAGGGCAATTTTACAGAGGCCAATTAACCTACCAACCCACACGTCCTTGGGATGTAGGAGGAAACTGATGGAAACACACGCAGTCACAGGGCGAACATGCAAACTCCACACAGACAGTACCCGTGGTCAGGATTGAACCTGAGTCTCTGTCACTGTGGGGAAGCAAGTAGCTCTACCAGCTGTGCCACTGTACCACCCTTCTCTGCATGGAAAACACAGATTAGCCAACTGCTTTGCAGAGCATTTACATTCAGTCCTCAAGGGTAAATGGATGGGCCAGAGATCAAAGAGTGAACTAAATGGAAGCCTAAGAACTAGATGAGAAACTGAAGATGCCGCCTGACTCATCGAATTCTTCCAGCACATAATTGGTAACTAAGTGGGAGTCCAGTTTGTTTGTTTTTTGCCAAGTTACTTTTTATTTCCTTTACTTCCCCAAAGTTACCAAATTTGCTGTTTTTTTATCTACCGATTATCTGACCCAAATATGCTGCCAGAGTAGGTCTTAGCCTCCATGCGAGCGGATGTTACGACTATTTTTCTCACACAGCATGTTCATGGGGCTGCATTACGTAGCCCCAACTTTTGGTTATGCTGAACCTACAGCTCTTTGGGCACGAAGATAGACATAAAGTGCTGGAGTAACTCAGCAGGTCAGACAGCATCTCTGGAGAAAAGGAATGGATGTCGTTTTCGGGTCGAGACCCTTCTTTGGGCATCTTGGTCAGCATGGGCAAGTTGGGCCAAAGGGCCTGTTTCCATGCTGTATGATGCTATAACTCTCTACCATGTCCGAGAGCTATAGAATAAAGAATTCTTCCAGCCATTTGACTGCGTGACTGAGTGAGGATTAGTGACACAAGAGACAGCAGATACTGGAACACTGAACAATCCAAAAATGGATTTTTCTCAAAGGGCTTGGAAATTTTTAAATTGAAAAAAAACTGAAAATAGATTTCCTAGTAGTGTGCGTCACTAGGCATATAAACAACTCAAATCACAAACTGTTGGAGAAACGCAGAGGCCCAGGCAGCATCTGTGGATGGAAAAGGACAGGCGATATTTCAAGTTGGGACCCTTCTTCAAATTGGTGTCAAGAGAAGATATGAGTGTCTTTCAATGAAGCTAATGAGTTCCACAACTGCAGCATAAAATCCCAGCACATTTTCAACACCATTCACCAGCTTTGTCCTTGAAAACACCTCCCTCCACTTCAGTCTGCTGTGAATGATTCACACATCCTATTCCATCTCCCAGGCTGTCCATGAAGCCTAGTTGCTCTTCGATCTCCACTTTCTTTCATTTCCTGCCAATAGATTTCTCAGCAGCCAAACCTTCGCTACATTTTCGCATCCACTCTCAGATCTTTCCACGAATTGCTAACTCTCACCATGCTCTTGCTTCAGTTTTGCTATGAAAATTGGTAGGTGCAGATTTGAAGAACCATTGTTTCACAGTGAAAAGTAGCAACAGATGAATCTCCCTGTCCTGCAGTATCACCGAGCAAAACTGTCATGTCATCTACTTCAGAAAGGGGGAGCATTTTTAACATGGGGAGAGTTGCAGACGTGTTTGTTTCAGAAGGTCGTGGATGTCTTTAGCATGAAACACTGGAGTTAACATGCAGGGAGAGCATGCAATTAACGACATGGTATCTTGGTGTTGCAAGAGGATTGGAGTACAAGAGTCAAGAGAGTCAGCGGTCAATAACCCCTAAATAGGACACTTCTAAGGATCCATTACATCTGGCACAGTGGAGTTGCTGTCTCACAATACAGGAGATCCAGGTTCGATCCTGACCCCAGGTGCTGTCTGTGTATAATTTGCACATTATCTGGCCTGGATAGAGTGGATGTGTAGAGGATCTTTCCACTAGTAGAAGAGTCTAGGACCAGAGGTCATAGCCTCAGAATTAAAGGACAATCCTTTAGGAAGGAGATAAGGAGGAATTTCTTTAGACAATAGACAATAGACAATAGGTGTAGGAGTTTGGCCCTTTGAGCCAGCACTGCCATTCACTGTGATCATGGCTGATTATTCATATCCCTTGACTCTGCTATCTTTAAGAGCTATATCTAAATCTCTCTTGAAAGCATCCAGATAATTGGCCTCCACTGCCATCGGAGGCTGAAAATTCCACAGATTCATAACTCTCTGGGTGTAAAAGTATTTCCTTATCTCTGTTCTAAATGGCCTACCCTTATTCTTAAACAGTGTTTGAGGGGGGATCGAGTGAGTGCATGGGGGGGAAGGGCAAGAGGCAGTGGGGGGGGGGGGGGGGGGGGGGGGGGGGGGGGGGGGGGGAGGGGGGGGGGGGGTGAGGGGGGCGATTAGAGGCGTCACAACGGGAACCCATCAGCTGCGCCTGCGTGGGTAGGGGCTATTGGTGAGTGGTGGAATAATGCATTGGGGGAACGGGTTGCGTTGGGGGAACGGGTGAGTGGTGGAATATTACGTTGGGGAATGGGTTACGTTGGGGGACCAGGCCTCCCGTGTGACTGGGACCCAACATGTCCCACTTAGCCTAATCCTTCTTAATAGTGAGATTAAACAAGAATTTACCAGTTTGAAGTTTGATCTGTATTTTATGAGGAGTTACGATGAGGGATTACGTGAAGACCCCGTCCAGCATGCATGCGCGACATACTTCAAAACAGCAGTGTGGAATCACAGAAAACACAATAATTGAAATAAACATAGTAAAGATAAGGAGAACTAAGATACCAATTGATCTCTGTAATTGAGGGTGGGAGTGGAGGGCACATAATCCCTCATCGTAACTCCTCATAAAATACAGATCAAACTTCAAACTGGTAAGTTCTCATTTAATCTTACTATTTTACTTCGAAGTCACGTGAGTGGCTACGTGAAGATTCTAAAGGTCTGTGATTTCAAACCGTGTAACAGCCCATACTTCACTCGCTGCCGAAGTCAACCAAGGGAGGAAGTATGTTATCGTAATCAAATATGAATCTGTTTGTAAAACAACAATGGTATTATTTGAAAATAATAATAGAGAAATTAATGCTCCCCCGGGCTTAAGTTATATATTTTTTGCAGCGTCCAAAATTCTCTCCGCAAATGAAAACAGGTTTCATAATGGCTTGTTGTAGAATGTTTGAAAAGTTATTTCCATGGACCACCCCGCTGTTACCAGGGTAGGTCCAATGGCACATCCATACTGTTAGCTGCCAGCGTGGATGCTGCTCTGGTGGAGTGAGATGTGTAAATATCGGTATCCACTCCAGCAGCTCCCAATACCTGTTTGAGCCATCTAGAGATGGTTTGACTCGGTACCCTGACCCAGTGGCATTTTTGTAGCTGACCCATTGCTTCTTGTCTCCCTCGGGAATTTTAGGTTGCGTTGATATATTGTAGAAGGTGAGTCATGACACATAACGGGGGTCAGGTGGGTACACCCGGAATTCCATAATGAGTCCTGAAGTTCCTGGTCTACTCTGTTTTACCAGCTCCTGAATGGTGAATGTTATTTGGTCTGATGTTACGACCATATTGTCCAGTCTGAGTAGGTAAAAGGACTGGACTCTTATGCTGAGACTAAGCCATCAGCATGGCCATAAACAGGGTAGCTGTTTCAGAGTAAGGGATCTGGCTGGTGGCCATCCCTTAGGTATGTTAGGACAATGCTGACATCCCAGATCTAGGTATATCTAGGTCTAGGGGCTTTTGAATAGAAGGTACCTCTCATTAATTTGGCCACCAGTGGACGAGACTCTATAGCCTGTTTCCCTTGGTGCCTGTCTTAGATAGGCTGACAGTGTACTTCTAGCACATTTGATAGTGCTATAGTTCAGACCTTCATCGAGGTGAAGGCTGGCCAGGAACTCCGCTACATAGATATGGGGGTTGATTAGTAGGTTGTCTCTGTTCTCGAGCAGTATGTTTCCTATTTCCGTATACTGGAGAGATATTGTTTCTTGGTGGAAGACGGTGAGATGCTGTCATCGTGTCCATGGTCCAATTTGACAATCCCAGGTCCATTAAAAGGTCTTTTTGGAATCTGCAACCCAGTAGGCTTATTCTGTCATGGCATGGGTGACTTTCGCCTGGTACAGGGTGAATCAGTAGATCTGGTCCGCTGGGAATGGTCATGGGTTTCAATGACCCTGTCAAGGAACACTGGGAACCATGGCTGTGTAGGCCAGTCTGGTACTACCAAAAAGTCCGAAGCAAAGTTCATCTGTATTTTGCATAGTACCTGACTGATGAGGCAGAAAGGGGTGGAAAAACATAGAGATTAATTCCCCCCCAGTTCAGCGAGAATGTATCCATCGCCGCTGCCTTAAGGTCTGGTTCCCAAGCGACATACATCGGTATGTGGTGATTCAGTCGGGATGCAAAGAAATCGATATCTGGTGTTCCATATTGCTTTGTAATTTCAGCAAATACTTTGGGGTTTAACATGTCTGCCACAGTATTTAGCTTACCTGGTAGGTACGTTGCTGATAGCCAAATATGTTTGTCGACACACCATTACCAGGTTGTGTTGATCAAATTCACATGATATCGATTTTATCCCGCCCATGTGGTTAGTATAGGCCACCACTGTGATGTTGTCAAATTGTAAACGAACATGCAAAATGGTGCACTTTTGAACAATACCCATAGAACGCACCCAACATTTCCAACTAGGTTTTATGTCAGCAAAGATGCTAGCGTTTTAAACAACACACTTTGACTGAACCATGAAATTGCCTATTTTCAGACCTCTAATGATGGAACGAGAACATTTGGCGTAGTTCCAGTCCCATCATTTATCAATATCATGAAACTACCTATGGCTACCTCGACTCCGCATAACTACATGACGACCCCACTACAACTGCACCTATGACTACAGGATTAACGACTTTCGTCATGGCTATTGAAAAATTTGTGGTGACCTTACTGAGGCCGCGACTAGTTCCCAGAATGCGGGAACTCCTCGCGACCACGAAGGAGACTCACCAGAGACCACCAGCGAACATGTGGCGACCATATGGTGAGCGCAGAGTCTCCTGCACTTGCATAAAAGTAGCCTAAGTGGGACAGGCCATTAAGCAACCTGGGATGCAGACCATCAGGACCTGGGGATTAATCAGCCTTCAGCCACATCAGTCTACCCAACACCATTTCCTGCCTAATGTGAATTTCCTTCAGTTCCTCCATCACCCTAGGTCCTCTGGCTACTAGTACATCTGGGAGATTGTTTGTGTCTTCCTTAGTGAAGACAGATCCAAAGTACCTGTACAACACGTCTGCCATTTCCTTGTTCCTCATAATAAATTCACCCGTTTCTGTCTTCAAGGGTCCAACTTTGGTCTTAACTAATTTTTTCCTCTTCAAATACCTAACGAAGCTTTTACTATCCTCCTTCATATTCTTGGCTGACTTACCTTCATAACTTATCTTTTCTCCCCGTATTGCCTTTTTATGTATCTTCTGTTGCTCTTTAAAGGTTTCCCAATCCTCTGTCTTCCTGCTCATCTTTGCTATGTTATACTTCTCTTTTATTTTTATACTGTCCTTGACTTCCCTTGTCAGCCACGGTTGCCCCTTACTCCCCTTGGAATCTTTATTCCTCTTTGGAATGAACTGATCCTGCACCTGCACCTTTAGTCGGAAGGTGGTGAATCTGTGTAATTCATTGGCAGAGACAGCTGTGGAGACCGGATCAATGGATTTTTTAAGGCAGAGATGGTTAGATTCTTGATTAGTACAGGTGTCAGCAGTAGTGGGGAGAAGGCAGAAGAATGGGGTTAAGAGGGAAAGATAGACCAGCTATGATTGAATGGCGTATTAGACATGATGGGCCAAATGGCCTAATTCTGCTCCTATCACTTATGAACATGAATTTATTCTCCTTGTGACTGTGTGGGTTTGCTCCAGGTACTCCGGTATCCACTCACATCCCAAAGACGTGAGAGTTTGTAGATTAATTGGCCGCTGCAAGTTGCCGCTAGTGTGCAGGGAGTGGATGTGAAAGTGGAATAACATAGAAGTGGTGAGAATGGCTGATCGATGGTAAGCATGGACAGTGGCCCAAAGGGCCTGTTTCCACAATCTCAAACTAGTAGTATCTCTACTGTTAGGGAGACACAATTATTTAGTAGTATCTCTAAACTAAACTAAACTAAATTAAACTAAACTAAATTAAACCAAGAGTCAAGAGTCTTTAATTAAGTACCAGCAACAGACAGTGAAATTGTTACTTGAGCAGTGCAGTGTTGCAGGTCCATTATTTATTGTTAGCACACAAATAAATGTATAACAGTCAACAATACTATAAATTAATAATCAGTGATATTAGATGAGTATACAATAATAGAGCAAAACCAAACTTTGTAGTGCAACCAAAACAACATTCACGGTAGACCACAGTTGCTGAGGTAGTGGTTATTGTTGTGCGGTGCTCAAGAGCTGATGGTTAATGGGAAGAAGCTGCTCTTGAACCTGGAGGTCACGGTTTTCAGACTCTTACATCTCACTAACGACATCTTACTAAAATTATACAGGGCCACATCAAAACCGCACCTGGAATATCGTGTGCTTTAAAACATGTCCGTTCTCTCTATCTAAGGTGGAATAATCTAGCAATAGTGGGAGTTTAGTTTAGAGATGCAGTGTGGAAACAGGCCCTTCAGCCCACCAAGCCTGTGCACTAGTTCTATGTTACCCCAATTTCACAGCCCACACACTAGAGGTAATATACAGAAGCCAATTAACCCACAAATCTGCATGCCTTAGTAAGGAAACCAGAGAACCCGGAAAAAACCCATGGTGACAGGAAGAACGTATAAACTCAGTACAGACTGCACCCATTGCCAGGTTTGAACCCGGGTCTCTGGCGCTGTGAGGCAGCAATCTACCGCTGTGCCACCGTGCAGCCCCTGATAACACAGTGTTATCTCCACTAGCACTGAAACCACCCCTGTGATTTTACGAGGATCACTGACCTTACAAGGTTAGCCGATATAAATGTCAGCACCAGTGTCAACGTTCTTCCATCCCTCACTTAGTCTCCGCTCCGTCATCCACTTATTCCTGCAGTAATTGGGTGCCAGAGTAACTCATTAATACAAAAGACAATCTCTGCACACAATCAAATTAACAATCACACTGTCAACTCACTGAACCCACTCCAAGAACATCTGATAGGACTTCAAGGACACATTACTTAAAGTAGAAGTTTACTCAAATCTTTCACCGTCATGACATGCGACGGTCAAATCTTTCATGTGCCTTTAATATCCAAACACCTGTGGGCAGCAGTAGAGCTGCTGGCTCACAGTGTCGGAGACCCAGGTTCGATCCTGACTACAGTTGCTGTCTATATGGAGTTTGTACGTTCTCGGTGTAACCACATGGGTTTACTCCAGGTGCTCCAGATTCCTCCCACCTTCCAAAGATGTTCAAGTTTGTGGGTTAATTGGCTTTGGTGAAATTGTAAATTGCCCCTTGTGTGTAGGATAGTGCTAGTGTCTGGGGTGACCGCTGGTTGGCACGGGCTAGATGGGTCTAGTCCACGCTGTATCTTTGATGTAAAGTCCCAAGTCATGGATGATCTATCTTTCCCTCTCAACCCCATTTCCTGGTGCGTCTTCTTTTGAAAACCACACAACAAAGATTCATTGGTTTGTAGGTTGATTAGCCTCTGTAAATTTCCCTAGTGTGTAAGGAGTGGTGCAGTAGTGGGATAACATGAATTAAGGACCTGTCCCACTATACGAGTTTACCCAAGAGCTCTCCCGAGTTTTAAAAAAATCAAACTCGTGGTAAGTACGTAGAATGCACGTAGCGGGGTACGTCGGAGCTCAGGACGTCTCTTAGCGGCACGTGACGCTAACAGCAGGTACTCAGGAAACGCGGTAAGCTCGTGAAGTATTTTCAACATGTTGAAAAATGTCCACGGGAGCCCCGAGTACCTACGAGCGGCTATTACCGTAATTCTCCAAGTTCGAATCAGGGGAAACTAAAGAGAACTCTTGAATTACCTCGTACAGTGGGACAGGCCCTTTAGTGTCAATCGCTGGTCGGCTTGGACTCGGTGGGTCGAAAGACCTGTTTCCACACTGTATCTCTAAACTGAACTAAAGCCTAACCATCAAATGAGAAGGGCAGCCAGAAAGGAGCAGCATAATCATGATCTGCGGGTGAAATTGACAAGATTGTCGGTGGAGAGGCTAAGCTTCTCAGGAACTATCTCCTCAGAGCAGAAGCTCCAACTAGGAGCTAACCAGCAAGAGCCTCACACTTCCAGTTTGTGCCATCGGGTGGTGGGGACTTGGAACGCTGGTGCGAGAGTGGGGGGGCAGGTGGAGAAGCCAGAGAAGATGAGCCCTTCCACCAGCAGCCTAGAGTTGTGCCACATTCACCAGTTCTTAGGATAAATTGCTGATGCCGATTTTAAATCAGTGGACTTTACGTCTACTTCGGGTTAACTTACCGGGAATAGACATAAAATCTACCGATTCAAAATAGTAGCAACTCTCCCCCAGCACAGACATTGTGGCTAATGGGCCTGTACCAGTCTTGTACTGTTCTTCATTCTATGTTTTATAATATAGTTCGTTGCTTATACAGTACAGTATCATTTAAGGAATAGGTCGGGTAGATGAATGGAGTCTCTTGCCCAGAGTTGGGGAATCGAGAACCAGAGGACATAGGCTTAAGGTGAGGGGAGAAAGATTTAATGGGAACCTGAGGGGTAACTTTCTCACACAAAGAGTGGTGGGTGGATGGAACGAGCTGCCAGAGGAGGTAGTTGAGGCAGGTACTATTGTAAAAAACAGTTAGACAGATACGTGGATAGGTTAGGTTTAGAGGGATATGGGCGAAGCGCAGGCAGGTGGGATTAGTGTAGATGGGACATGTTGGCTGGTGTGGGCAAGTTGGGCCGAGGGGCCTGTTTCCACGCTGTCAGACTCTATGATTCTACAGTAAATCCTCGTTATTACAGACCTCTTTATAATGGATGTTGGTTCTAGCGGATGGATCTATGGACCTTCACTGCCAGGCCGGGCTGCCAACATCACCCCCGGCCCGCACCGAATCCCCGGATGCTTCCAGGCCCGTCCTACTGCTGACATCGCTGGCCGACACAGCTTCCTCAGCTGCTTCCAGGCTGTGCCTATGGTCATTGGTATCGCCAACCCTTTACCTGTCTCTGGCCACCCGCAGGCCGCGACCATTGACTCCACCGATCCTCGCCTCTCCCCCAACCACCACCAGAGGAGGAACCTCTTTAGTCAGAGGGTGGTGAATCTGTGGAATTCTTTGCCACAGAAGACTATGGAGGCCGTCAATGGGTAATTTTACAGCAGAGATAGATAGATTCTTGATTAGTACGGGTGTCAGGGGTTATCGGGAGAAGGAAGGAGAATGGAGATAGGAGGGAGAGATAGATGAGCCATGATTGTGGCAGAGTAGACTTGATGGGCCGAATGGCCTAATTCTGTTCCTATCACTTATCACCTTGTGAATTCACCTGGATCCCAGGTCCAGGTCCAGTTCCAGACCCAGAGTCTGAAGAAGGGTCTCGACCCGAAACGTCACCTATCCATGTTCTCCAGAGATGCTGCCTGACCCGCTGAGTTGCTCCTGCACTTTGCAACCAGCATCTGCAGCTCTTTATTTCTACCACTTGTACAATGATGCTCTGTTACTCGCTAATCTCGTACTTGCTTCCAGTGGACAATTGGCAATAATGGACATCACCGCTGCAACTCTACCACTGTACCATCATTTAGTACGAATGAAGTACTTAATTAAAAAAAAAACCTTTTTAAGTGATTACGCTATATTATATCATATTTACAGCTGCTATTCTTTGTGTAACTGTATATACAAGTAGAAAATAATAAAGAGGATGGGAGTGTATATTCATACTAAAATGGTGTGATGGGGGTAATGTGTCCTTTTAACGTGTAATTCATGTATTCCACAACTAAATCGTAGATGATTATCCATTGAAATGAGCAACATAAGGTGATCATTGTAATGGGATTCTGGAGGCCACTGATACCAATCAGAAAACACAGCATTTCTGTATACTGTTGAGGATCACTTTGAGAGCTAAGTCATTATCAGTTATCAAAAGTGCAGATAAAAACTGATCAGATCTGATGTGATGGTATGAAATTGATGGTTCCCAGTTATTATTGTGGATCTATTTTCCCTAGGGGGAAATATGTGGTCTTAAATCTACAATAATAGTTTCACCAGCCTGCAGCTTTCAGCTGTATCCCTTAATATCAATCAAGATGTAAAGTGTTTTGCCAGATGTTATTGCTCAGTTATTGTTCCTTATTGCTTCCCTTTCAAACAATGAATTTCGGAGTATAGTTGGCATTAACTTCAAAAACTCCAAACACTGTCAAAAGAAGACATACCAGATGATAGGAAAATGGGTTTTAGACTGATGATCCCTGACTTTAGATTTGACTTTACAGATGCAACGTGTAAACGGGCCCTAAAGCCCACCGAGCCCATGCCGACCAGTGATGCCCATACACTAGCACGTTTTTGCCAAAGCCAATTAGCCTACAAATCTGTACATCTTTGGAGTGTGGGAGGAAACCAGAGCATCCGAAAAAACCCCACGTGGTCACAAGTAGAGCGTTTTATTTTTCTTGAATAGGCATACCTATTCCTTTTCTCCAGTGATGCTGTCTGACCCACTCTAACATTTTCATAAGTTCATAAGTTCAAATGTTATAGGAGCAGAATTAGGCCATTCGGCCCATCAAGTCTACTCCGCCATTCATTCATGGCTGATCCATCTTTTCCTCTCAACACCATTCTCCTGCCTTTTCCCCATCCAGTGGCGTAGCGTGGGGTGGGGGGGGGGGCAGAGGGGCGGTTGCCCCGGGCGCTAAATTTTTAGGGGGGCAAAAAAATTGTTGGATAAAAAAAATAAAAAAAATGGCAAAGAATTTTGTTCTAAAGGCACGCTGCACCTCTTTGGCAGCCTTCCCCGGAATTATTGTAATAAAATGTAACATTTTACTTCGGAGTCACGTGAGTGACTTCGTGAAGAACCCCGCTTCCACGCATGCGTGTCATATCGCTACACGCATTGCAGCGAGTCACACAGGGGGGAACGGCGTTCCCCAAGCGGGAGAATTTGAAAGTCGGGAACAGCAGGTAAGAGACTCTGCGTTCCTTTTTGCTACTTACTTTTAGGAGGCTGCGGAAAGCTGGCGGGGAGACCCGTGGAGGGCGAGCAGCCGGCAGCAGCAACGGCACGAGTTTCTCTGGAGGGGAACAACCTGTGCCCGACTTTGCTCCTGCACCGGCAAAATTCACTTCTCGGCTGGGCGGGAAGCAAAGCAAAGGGGTCCCTATGCCAGTCTCAAACGAGACTGGCTTGGGAGCAGTCGCTAGCAGCCAGCGCAGAGGCTGCGGGACAGACAGCACGGACCAGCGCTGTAGGAACGGGACGTTCGGGCCGGTAACCTTCTTCAAAAGGTAAGCACCGGGTCCAGGGGATCCATAGGAACAGCCGGGTTTACCGGCTGCGGAACTGCCGCGTAGGACCAGGCCCGTGAACACCGGGGTCGGTCCAAGCGGCTCGAACCCGACACAGGGAACGACGGTCACCAGCGGGAGAAGGAAAGTCGGGAACAGCAGGTAAGAGACCCTGCGTTTCCTTCAACTTACCTTCTAGGTGCAGACATGGACCGGGTCCATGTAAGCTGCAGAAGGCCGGTGGGAGAACCGCGGAGGAGCGGCAGCAGCAGCAGCAGCGGCAGCCGGCAGCGGCAGTGGCAGCAGCAGTGGCAGCCGGCAGCTGCAGGAGCACTGGCAGCGGCAGGAGCACTGGCAGCGGCAGGAGCATCTGGCAACGGCAGGAGCAGCATGGACACATCGATTCCCGGAGAGGGAAAACACCTGTGCCCAACTTCGCTCCAGCACGGTGAGAAAGTTCATTTCTCGGCAGCAAAGGACTTTACAGTTGACTGGCTGCAATCTACTACAAGGGACCAGTATGTGAGTTACGGGGGTCGGTCCCAGGGGTCTATGATAAAGACTTGGTGTCAGTTGCGGGTTTCTATATGGCAGGCATTGACTCAATAGAGGAACTTTGGCAATATAGAGCTTACAAAAGGGGCAATCATTAGCCCCAATATTATGTACTAAAATTCTAAAACCAGCTTGGCATTTTTATGTAAATAAGCCATAGGGTGATGTTTTCCCCCGTTCGGACCCATCAATGGGGTACTAGGGAAAATTCAACTACACTTGGCATCTGGAATTTTCAGAGTACCCGACTGACCTTCTAAATTATGGTATTTCAGTCATACAGGAGATGGTGTTAGAACCATGTTCCCTAATGAACATAGCCAAAAATTATTGATTTATCCAGTGACTGGAGGCAGTCATCCATGCCATAACACTATGGATTTATTGATTTGTAGAGTCTAAAAGACCCACTACACGGCATTGGGCTGTCAGACAGGACGATGAATCTCATCTCATCTGCACTAAGACTGTCAACACGGAAGCAGTACCTTGGACACATCAAGAAATGGG
This sequence comes from Leucoraja erinaceus, assembly GCF_028641065.1. NCBI lineage: Eukaryota > Metazoa > Chordata > Chondrichthyes > Rajiformes > Rajidae > Leucoraja > Leucoraja erinaceus. The sequence goes on along the minus strand of NC_073389.1, from coordinate 22,308,393 downwards.
GCATATACTGCTTGGACAACAACCTCGACCAAAGGGCCAAGAACATTCTGGCCGTATTGGAATTTTAACAAGCCTCGATTATGATAATCGATGGAGCTACAGTGCCATCAATAGTGCCACAAGTGCACTCTCCAATTACCTATCACAAGGAACAGAGCGGCACGCGGTGGGAACGCACCCCTGGTAAGAAAACCAGGTACTCCGAAATCTGGGACGTGGGTGTTGTTTCTCAACATGCTGAGGAGCTTGTAGCTCATAACAGCGTTGTCACCTCAGTAACAGACCAGGAAGATGGTTATGCTCATGGTGTTATTTACCGCACAACAAGTCCAGCCATTAAGCAAACTGAGCCTGGACTCCCTGATCATCTCACCGAGAAACTGGTGTTGTCATACAGGATTTAATAAAAGAAAACAGATCGGGTTCCTCGGGTCTAGGGTTTGATTTATGGTACACCCATATGGCAAACGACTGTGTATAACAAGACACATCTAACAATACATAGAATATACTCAGAACATTCGAGGTCAGAGTATGGAGTTGTTTATCTCTTACAAGAAACTGCATGAAAGGGTCACGACTCAAACTATATCAAGGTGGCTCAAATAGGTCCTAAAAATGGCAGGAATAGACACTAATGTACAGGTACCCACAGACCAAATCCTCAGAATGGCAGGAGGGTCATTTAAAAAAGGGTTTTCCACAGGGTTTATAATAAACCAGTTATTTTTTGGAGCCATCATTGTATTAAGAAAACATTTTATGTTCAACAAAATAATTTGCCCAAAAGGTTACAGGGTTATGATTCTCCAATTTTAAAAAATGTTATATATTTTTTCGTTATACCACACAACTCTTTGTATAATTGTGTTTTAAAATTACTAATGATGCTCTCTCCCAATACCCAAGGCAGTTGTGAAGCATGGACTCGTTCCACGGCATGAGGTCACAGAGCTTTGAAATCTTCACGAAGTCACTCACGTGACTCCGAAGTAAAATAGTAAGATTAAACGAGAACTTACCAGTTTGAAGTTTGATCTGTATTTTATGAGGAGTTACGATGAGGGATTTCGTGCCCTCCGCTCCCACCCTCTTATGATCATATCAAAAACTGGTATCTCTTTGATAATCTTACTATGTTAGATCATTATAGGTTCCTATGACATCACACCGCTGCTTTGAAGAATGCCACGCATGCGTGGAAGCGGGGTTCTTCACGAAATCCCTCATCGTAACTCCTCATAAAATACAGATCAAACTTCAAACTGGTAAGTTCTCGTTTAATCTTACTATTTTTTTGCCATTTTATAAAAAAATTTTATCCAACAATTTTAACCAACTAGCCATCTCCGCACACAAACTGTCCCAGCCGCCACTGTCGTCCACTGGGCGCGCGGTCGGGTCGAGTGGCCGCTGCAGCCGGAATGTGCCCCAGCTCCGAGTTCTGGTCGCCGCTGCCGCTGCTCCAGCTCCAATGCCGTGTGGCCGCTGCTGCTGTCCCAGCTCCGAGGCCAGGCTGGCCCTGTCGTTGCCGCCGCCCCTGCCGCTGCCGCCGCCATCCCATCTCCAATGCCGGGCGGCCGCTGCCGCTGTCCCAGCTCCGAGGCCAGTCCACCGCTGCCGCTGTCAAAGCCGCCGCTGCCGCTGCCGCTGCCCCAGCTCCGAGTTCTGGTCGCCGCTGCCGCTGCCCCAGCTCCGAGGCCGCCAGCTCTGCCATTAGGCCTCGGCGCAGGTGGAGACGGGGGATACGACAAAATAAGTCGCATCCCCCGAAGGAAGAGACCAAAAACGTGTTCCCCCCCACATACACAACATAATAAACCAAAAATCAACTAAACAGGACAAAAGAACAACACAAAAAAAGAAGAAAAAAACAGACAGACTGCAGGCGAGCCGCAGCTGCTAAGGCAGCGCCACCATCTTTTTGTTAGGTTGAGAAAATAAATACAAAACTTGGCTTTATAACAGCTCATGGGCCATGGCTAGCCGCTAATGAGGAGGCGCAATATTTTATACTGCCCCGGGCACTCAAAACACACCTTACGCCACTGTCCCCATCACACCTGATACCTGTATTTTGTGTCTATCTTCGGTGTAAACCAGCATCTGCAGTTCCTTCCTACTCAATCTGCTCTGGTGCAATTGACACAGAGGTCAGGGATGGACGATCAAGTTTCCTTCCAGTATTTCCTGTTTAAGTCTGTATGACCTTGTGATGACAGACGTCAGCTTTCGTAGCGGTGGCATTTTTGGATGACACTGCTTCATCCCCTTGATGGCTTGTCAATATCTTTTCTTCTGAGTTGGACTAAAACTGTTAGAAAGTAGAACTGAAAGCTGTTAGAACAAATCAATTAGATGTTACTTTCTTTAACAGTTGATATTCCAACAAATTAAGTCAGAAAATTGACGATGAGTTGTGTGTCATGGGTAATGGATACGTCTAATTAACATCTAATGTCATAGAAGTTATATACAGTAAAATGAAAAATATTGTTCATAAAGAACATTTTATTTTCCTCAAAGGAACTTTCTAGAGCTCATCAATTGATCTCTCTAATGAAGGCTTAGTCACATCAAACACAGTTGCATTTATTTCCTGTGTTTATAAAACCGTACCCTGGTGAAAATCAATTAAGTAGTTTTATTTGAATGTTTCAATTATTGCTTTTGAGTGGATAACGAGGATTGTAAATAATGATGGGTTGGATTAATCAGTTACACCATCATAATCTGTCTCCTGCTGTCTTTTATTCTACAGGAATTGTTACCTAAACAACGTTAGTCTGCTCTGTATTACAACCATGCCCTCCATTCTTTCTGTCACTGCCCCTCTCTGCAAGCCTCGACATGTGTTTCCCCACCCTATCTAGAAACACAGTGATTATGTGTGCAGGAAGGAACTGCAGATAAGCAATGACCTTTGGTTGTAACTGTAACCTTCAATTTTGTCCCCAAATTCCTCCTGAATGTTGGAGAAGTGTCTAATCTAGTCTAGTTTAGTCTAGTCTAGTCCAGTTTAAGAAGAAACTGCAGATGCTGGTTTATACCGAAGATAGACACAAAGTGCTGGAGTAATTCAGTGGTTCAGGCGGTATCTCTGGAGAAAAGGACTAGGTGACATTTCGGGTCAGAATAAGGAGCTCCAACCCGAAACATCACCTATTCCTTTTCTCCGGAGATACTGCCTGACCAAGAGAGACGTTATTTCAAGTCATTGGATTCCATGAGAACCCATCTGAGCAGTTTATGGTTGAGATATACGGCCATTGAGCTGAAACATTCTCACTCTACAGAACCTAGTTCACCCAGTGAGAACTCCCAGCATATGTTTAGTTGCTTAAAGGGGCTGTCCCATTGCGGCGACCTAATCTGCGAGTTTAGAAGAATTTGCCCTCGACTCAAACTCGCAGCATGGTCGACACGTGGTCCTAGGAGGTCCTATGAGGTCACTGGAACTCTCCTTCATACTCGAGGGAAGTTCCCGAATATTCGCGGTCTCAGCTATGTCGCGGAAAATTTTTCAGTATGTTGAAATATTTTTCGCGAATGAAAATTGGTCGGCGTGGTTCTTTTGAACTCGTCGTGCAGTGGAGTGGGGTTGCTATGTAGTTACAGGCAGTTGAGGGCAGCCGTATGCAATCTCCTTCGCTGACCGGGCATTTTAATTGGCTCATTGGAGTTTTCAGGACCAAGGAAAACCAACCAGTAAGGAAAATGCCTTCTGAACTGTATTAAACATTGTCTGACTTCTTAAAGGTGTCTCCACTCCTTCTCCTCCCCTTCTCCTCCCCTTCCCTCCCACCCCTTCCCTCCCCACCCCCCTTCCCTCCCCCCATTCCCCATTCCCTCCTCCCCTTCCCTCCTTTTCTCTCCCTCCCCCCCCCCCCCCCGCGCTCTCTAAACGACTTACCGTACACTGTGCAGCCGTCTTTTACCTTCCTCTTTATCGCGGGTGTGAATATCAGACAATACTCCCCCTCTTTCCCTGGCCCCCGCTTTTGCGATATGTTTGTGTGTGTGTGTGTGTCTGTGTGTGTGTGTCTGTGTCTGTGTGCGGTCAGTTGATCCAGCTCGTGGTTTCATCGCTGATGGTCGATCCTGCTCGAGGTTTTTCCAGGCGAGTGCCCTCGAGCTTGAAGGTCGAAGCCTCTCCCTGTAAAGTCACGTCAGTGGGACAGGCCCTTAATACGTCGCTGTTGGAATGCAGCCTTTTTGCACAGCAGGCTTATAAATCAAAGCTACTAACAATCCCAACTAGTACGATGGGTTAAAATATACCATAATACCAAAAAAGATCTCAATCAAACCGCAGTGTCAGTTCTAGTGTAAAAGCTTGGTGTTTCAGTTTCCTACAGTGTTGGCTCACTTACTGCAGAAAAGACTGTATCCTGGTGAAAGGCTTATAAATTATTATATCAGGTTTGTAGCTAGAGGAATAAATGAGCTCTAGGAGTGATAAGCTTGACAAGTTAATTTTGCAACATGACACTTTTAAAATGCATGAAAAATGGGCGTAATAATAGTGCCTTGTTTAAATTTACAGCTTAGCTTACAATGTATTTAGATCTGCCAAGTGTATACTGTGGAGTCTTTAGTACAGGCCTGGCAATGCATGAGGTGACACATAAAAATGATACAAACTAGGAAAAGAATATGACATATGTTACTCAAATGATTTATCTGCTGGTGTTGAAACATAACAATACCATCAGCAGCTTTTCTTTAAGCTCCTGCGCCGAAAGAATGGCTTTTTTGCAAAAAGTCGATCATTTAATTACAAACCTTAATATTTTTAAAATGTGACACAAATAGCAATGACTATATGCGGCAATAGGGATTTGATCCCATCACCAATAATGAGGTCTTAGTGCCATTTTATGAGACATATTTTGTTCTCGTGTGATCAAGATAAATGTAATAGTGCCTGGAAATGATCCGACATCCCCAGCCTATCACATAAAGGTCAGCTGCAAAATAATATGCCGATAAATGTTGTTCAACATCTGTGAAAGAGAAAATAATTAATGTGCCGCAAATGTGTTTACAACAATGTCGCAAATTTACACAATAAAATCTGAGACAACTGAATGAAGGTCCATCCACCCATTAAAAGTAGCTTTAAAACAAATTTAAGAAAATGTTTGATGGCTTTTTCTTTCATTAAGACCTTTAAACAAAATTAAGGGTGCAATTAAAGTGATATGGGCCAAACACGGGCAAACTTAGTCCCAGGGGGGGCGGCATAGTAGTAGAGTTGCTGCCTAACAGCACTAGACTCTGGTTCAATCCTGAACCATGGGTTTTATCTGTACGGAGTTTGTACGTGGTCCCTGTGACCATGTGGGTTTTCTCCTGATGCTCCAGTTTCTTCCCACACTCCAAAGACATACAGGTTTGTAGGTTGATTGGCCCTGAAATTGCCATGACTGTGTAGGGAGTGGATACGAAAGTGGAATTACGTAGAACTACCATCAGGGCTTCCCTCAGCCTTCAGATTGAACTTCTGCTCAGACAAGGAATAGCAGCATAGGATTGAACCCTGGTCTCTGGCACTGTGAGGCAGGAGCTTTATCAGCTGTACCATCCCTGCCCCCCCCCCCCCCCCCCCCCCCCCCCCCCCCCCCCCCAGCTAAAGATTCCACTACCCCTTGTTATTAAATTAATTCAAAGGACAAAAACTGCCCCTCTCCCTTGTGACTGTTCCTGCCCACCGATGTGAGTGGATCTGTGCCAGATCTTACACGCTACGAGTTCATCGGGTAGTTTCCCCAGGACATGGTGACATGGTCCAAGGATCCCGACATTGACGCAGAGCTGGGAAATTGCTCATCTTATATAGGAAAGAACTGCAGATGCTGGTTTAAATCAAATGTAGACACAAAATGCTGGAGTAACTCAATGGGACAGGCGGCATCTCTGGAGAGAAGGAATAGGTGACGTTTCGGGTCGAGACCCTTCTTTGGACTTGCTCATCTTGTTAGCTCAGGAAGTTCAGGATCCCCACGAACATGCGCACTTCATGACAGTAACGGGGAAAAGGATAACTGCCCCACATGGAACTCCTGGCATTTCTTGCAAAGATCTGGACCACTGCTAAGCCTCTCTAATAAATTCCTACTTAATACCAGGCAAGCGTCTATGCAATGTGTGATTTTTCATCTCAAAGCCAACAGAATGCCGTAATTTGCACTCAATCTAATTCCTTCCAACATTTCTTTTAAATGAACAAATAACAGCCTGGCAACTGCCAGTCAAGGGAACATATTGCAAATAATAGTGTAATAACTTTAATTTATAAATATCCTCAAAAGAACAAAGTGAATGTGGGATTAGCTGTGCATCAAGTTATTAAAATGAATATTGACAAGTCACTTAATTCTATCGGATAGATCATTAACACGCTCCGCTGTGCCACAAGATTTATCACAGTCTGTTAACACTATCGTGTAACACAACCTCGATTTCCTCACATACTCTAACTCTGAATTTGTTACTTTTTTCTGGCATTATGCCTCGTCAACAATTTTGAGGGATTACATATTTTCGGTCTGCTTTATATTTACTTTGGTTAATCTTAGTATCTGTCCCCCATTTTTTGCATCTTGGGACCTTCCTCTGCTGGGAGGTATCTCAGTCACCCAATAATGCTAAACATAGAGAAACAAGGAACTGCAGATGCTGTTTTACAAACAAAAAGACACAAAGTGCTGGAGTAACTCAGCGGGTCAGGCAGCATCTCTGGAGTACCTGGATAGGTGACAGGTTTCCTCCGGGTGCTCCGGTTTCCTTCCACATCCCAACAACGTGGGGGTTTGTAGGTTAATTGGCTTCTGTAAATTGCCTCGAGTGTGGAGGTGATAAGACCCAGTCTGAAGCAGGGTCCTGACCTCACCTATCCATGTTCTCCAAGGATGCTGCCTGACCCCCGAGTTACACTTTGTGCCCCTTTTTTAATGCTAATAATAGACTGTGTGATAAACCTGGGTCCAAAGTATTGGAAAAAATAGTCAACAATTCTGCTGTCATCATTGTCTGCTTGCGAGAGCCACATGAAAGATCATGACCTGATGTTGGTCTTTATATCTTTAATCTTCAGGTGTGATGAGAATCAATATCAGCTCTACAAGCTCATCATTCAGAGTATTGAGTATAGAAGTTGGGAGGTCATGTTGCAGTTATATAAGACATTGGTGAGGCTGCATTTAGAGCATTGTGTTCAGTTCTGGGTGACATGTTCATAAAGCTCATCTTATTATCACACAGAGTCTATGTGTCTACCCGATCTATTCTCATGATTTTATACACCAAGGAATAGAGTCCCAACCACCTCAACCTTTCCCTATAGCTCAGGCCCTCGAGTCCTGGCAACATCCTCGTAAATCTTCTCTGTACCCTTTCCAGCTTGACAACATCTTTCCTATAACATGGTGCTCAGAACTGATGCCATGCTCTACTCTAAATGCAGCCTCACCAACGTCCTGTATAACAGCAACATGACCTCCCATCTTCTATACTCAATACTCTGAATGATGAAGGCCAATGTGCCAAAAGCCTTTTTGACCACCCTATCTACCTGTAATGCCACTTTCAGGGAACTATGTACCTGCACTCCTAGATTCCTCTGCTCTACAACACTCCCCAGAACCCTATCATTCCCTGTGTATGACCTGCCCATTTTGGTCTTCCCAAAATGCAACACCTCACATTTCTCTGCAGTAAATTCCATCAACCATTCCTCAGCCCACCTGCCCAAATGATCACGATCCTGCTGCAATTTTTGACAACCACCTTCACTATCTACATTACCACCCACTTCTGTGTCATCTGTAAACTTGCTAATCATGCCATGTGTGTTCTCATCCAGGCCATTGATGTAGATAACAAACAGCAATGGGCCCAGCACTGAACCTTGAGGCACACCGCTAGTCACAGGCCTCCAGTCCGAAATACAACCTTCCACCATCACCCTCTGCCTACTTCCATGAAGCAAATTTTCTAGACATTCAGCTATCTCTCCTTGGATCCTAGGCGATCTAACCTTCCAGGGCAGCCTGCCATGCGGAACCATATTGAATGCCTCGCTGAAATCCATGTTTACAACAGATATACCACTCTGCCTTTATCAACATTTTAGTCACATCTTCAAAAAACACTGAGTTCCCATGTACAAAATCATGCTGACTTCCCTAATCAGCCCTTGTCCATTTAAATGCATGTATATCCTACCCCTCAGAATACTCTCTAGTAACTTTCTGACCACAGAGCTCACTGGCTTGTAGTTCCCAGCCTTTTCCCTGCAGCCCTTCTTGAATAGATGGACAGTGTTTACCACCCTCCAGTCTTCTGTCACTTTGCCTATATTTAATGACAACTCATAAATCACAGCCAGAGCTCCTGCAATTTCCTCTCTAGCTTCCCATAGTGTCCTCGGATAAATGTGATCAGGTCTGGGAGATTTGTCTAACTTCATAGACATCAGAACCTTCAGCACCTCTTCGGCTGTCATACTGACTGCTCTCAAGACACTTCCAGTGACTGCCTTAAGTTACTCTGTCCTCCTATCTTCCACCGTGGTAAACATATTTACTTACTGAGGACGTTTCCCATCACCTGTGGCTCCACACAGAGTTGACCACTTTGATTCCTTCTTTCTGGTTACCCTTTTTCCCTTTATGTACTTATAAAATCCATTGGGATTATCCTTAATGCTATCTGCCAGAGAGCATTAAGGATAACTCTTACAACTCTCCACCAATGCTGTTAGGTCACCTGACTTTTTTGAAAACATTTTCTCGTTTAACATAATGTATCATGTGTTTTTTTCAGGTGATTCACTAAGTACCTATTTCATTTCTGAGGTCAAAGCATCTGAATTATAGGCCTACTCCCAGTTTAGTTCTTTAATGCAGCGGATACTGTGGCAGTGTCATAGAGTCATAAAGTCATACGGCATGGAAACAGGCTTTTTGGCCCAACTTGCCCACACTGACCAACTTCCCCCATCTAGTCCCACATGCCTGTGTTTTACTCAGTGCTGAGAGAGTGCTACACATTCAGGAGGATTGCATTTCCAATTATACATTAAACCACAAGCCTGTCCTACCAAAGGCCTGTAAACAATACCATGACATAGAACATAGAACAGTGTAACACAGGAACGGGCATTTCACCCCTGATGTCTGAGCCGTACATGATGCTTGGTTAAATCAATCTCCTTCAACTGCATATGATCCATATCATTCCATTCCCTGCATTCAAAGAATAACACAGCAGCATCACAGTGGCACAGGGGTAGAGTTGTTGCCTTACAGCGCCAGATACCAGGGTTTGATCCCGACTACTGGTGCAGTCTGTACGGAATTTGTACATTCTCCCCGTGACAAAGTCGAAATGGCTTCCCTTCCCTAGTTCATCCCTTAACAGCATAACTGAAAATCAGGATATATGGCGAATTAGAACATTGCAGCCATGTCTCTTACAAGAAAATAGTTCTTTACCTCACAGCTGCTCTAACGTTTTGTGACATATCAAAGCCATGCACGGTGCTGCAAAAATGAAATTATTCTTTTTATTTTCTTGTGCCTGGTCTTTGTGTTAACAGCAGGGACTAGAAATGCTAATATTTAGTAGAACATGATTATGCATTTGCTCATCGTGAAAGTTAGAAGTTCTATTCCTCATGGTCTATAAAAAAACTATCATTGGCCACCCTTGGAGCATTCTTCTGACACCCATTTTAAAGTGCAAATTAATTGCTAGGTCCGCTCTCAGTGGCTTTGGTGTAGGGAATTTTAAATTTGTTGTGCGCCTATTTTTATTTCAAATACATAATTTATATTTTCTGAGTGTTACCTGACCTTGTGTGCAATTCCAGCATTCCTAATGAAATTTGGTCTGCTTTTACCTTTCACTGTGAAATTGTTAAGGGCCTGTCCCACTTTCCCGAGTTTTCATAAATTTTCCCGAGTTATTCACGAATTTTCCCGAGTTCTGCCCTTGATTCAAACTCGCAGAATGTTCGTAAAGGTTCCGTAGGAGGCTGTAGGAATCTGTAGATATATGGTAGCGGTTCGTTATGCCAGCCATAGGTACATGGGGCATCCTCACGACTATTTCTTTACTCGTGGACATTTTTTATCAGGCTGGAAAAAAAGTCCCGACTTCCCTGATGCCCCGAGTACCTACGGCTGGCATAACGAGCCGCTAAGATATATCTACGGTCCTCCTACGGACCCATTACGAACATTCTGCGAGTTTGAATCAAGGGGAAAATGCCCTTTGGCATTTATACAACACATTCTTTTCACGCAGTAACTTCATAAATGAATAGTGAGAGACGCAGCAAGTGTGTCTGGGGGGAACTGCAGCAACTAGTCTCAGGGGGAAGGCAGCTCAGGTAACAGAATTTGCAAACCTTTTATTCAACTACTTGTACAAAAGGCTACTTAAAGAATCCTCATCTAATTGAATTACCCACCCAAATGATATTCCAGAATAATAATGATAGTTTATTGTCATATGTACCTAGGCACAGTGATTTTCTTTTTTGTTTTGCATCCAATCCAGTAAAATCATAGTAAAGATAAGCATAATCATAGATAAGTACAAAAGGTGCAACGATTGTGGAATAATAGAAGACCTCACCTCACCGAGACAGTACACTAGAGTCGCTACATTTCCGGAGCCCACGGAGTTTCAAAGTTGTTAAGCGTGCAGTCTTATCTTGGTCTTAAAGACCCGTTGTCCTTTGCAGCACCGATCCTTGCCTCTGTCCGCTGCCACTCTCCTTCACAGTTCCTGGTCTCAGTCAGATGACTCCAGAGAGGCATAGATATAGTAGATGTGGAAAGGATGTTTCCACTGGTGGGAGAGGCTAGTACCAGTGGTCATAGCCTCAGAATTAAAGGGTGCTCTTTTAGAAAGGAGATGAGGAGGAACTTCTTTAATCAGAGGGTAGTTAATCTGTGGAACTCATTGCCACAGAGGGCTGTGGAGGCCAAGTCAGTGGATATTTTTAAGACCGAGATAGACAGTCATGATTAGAATGGGTGTCAATGGTTATAGGGAGAAGGCAGGAAAATAGGATTAGGAGGCAGAGATCAGCCATGATTGAATGGTGGAGTAGACTCGATGGGCCGAATGGCCTAATTCTACTCCTATAGCTTGTGAACTCCAGGCGGCTTCCTGGTTCCATGGTGGGCGAGCCAGACCTGCGGTCGAGCATAGCCACGGCTCGCTGGCAGCTTCTCGCCGGGAATATTGCTAAGTTTCAATGATTTATGCATTATCTTACAAAATAGGAACAGCATGTACTGAGGGTCACTTCGTCTTATCAAATGAGTTGTTAGGGTTGATTCTTGCTTTACTGATACAATGAACCCTAACAGGCACAATCCCTGTTCGTAGCCCCACTTTCTGCATGTTATAAACTGCAGTGCAACTTGCCTTTGGGCTCTGGGTTCGTCTCTGTCGGCTTGGAAATGAGAATGGGAAGCCAGGGCCAGTAATAGAGGACAGCGTTTGACGACAATGGGCCTGTACCTCCTTACGTTGGAGGACTTACACAGTTCCCGCTGCATCAAAAAATCCCAGAGTATTATAAAGGACATTTCCCACCCGGGACACTCCCTGTTTGAACTGTTGGCGTCAGGCAGACGGTACAGATCTGCAAGGACAAGGACAAACAGACTTAAAAACAGTTTTTACCCCACTGCTATAAAGGCACTAAATGTAGCCGCCAAGGAACGCAAGGGCGATACATACTAAGGGACTGTGGTACGCTGTGAAATCGACAGAAGGATGGAGGGTTGGGTGTTTATGCGTGCTATTTTCATGATATTTATTTTAGTTGTTTATCTTTTTTAATATTTTACCTTGTATGTATCGTTAGCTTTTAGAAATGTTTGAATGGTGCACTGACTGGCTGACATTTTTAAATGTTGTTGTACATGGTTCATGTTACAATGACAATAAAGAAACTATTCTATTCTATACTCGCTGGAGTTTAGAAGACTAAGGAAGGGTCCCGATCCAAAATATCACCCATCCTAGTTCTCCAAAGATGGTGTCTGACCCGCTGAGTTACTCCAGCACTTTGTGCCCATAAGCAGTATAGATTGCTTGCTAATCTATTAAATTTAATTTGCTTGCATATTAATTTATAGTTCCCTTTTATGTAATAAAAGGTGCACTTACATATTGGTATCATAGCATATTTCTTAAAATCATTTTCATTTTAAGATACCTATTGCTACTGGTCTGAAATGTGTTAGAAAAAGTGCTCAGTTATGGTAGCATTTTGTACAAAAATGCATTTTTAAGTTTGTGGGGAAATTGTAACCTCCCTATGGGAGATTTGCACAATTAATCAATGTTAAAACTAATGGGACCATGAATATACAACTACACCTGCATGTAAACAGTGTATTGTCATAGTTTGTGTGTACAAGAACTAAGTAACCTAATTATTTTTGCCATAAGTAGATTTTTCATGTATGTTAAATCTATTGCGTTGTGTGATAGAAACAATATTTTCTAATTAGTATAGTTTGCGTGTCTGCTTCAAGATGGATTGCTTGCCTTATCATCATACATTTTCCCTCATAACATAATAAACAAATTCTCCAAATTGCATTAAGGTTGACTAATGCTTTTGAGTTTAGTGAAATTTTAATGTAAATTTTATTTGAAAATATAAATGTTTCCTAATTTTTCTAAGTTATATTTATCACTTCCAGTTCCAAATTTTTTGATCTTCAAACTTATTAAATATTGATATGTCGTAGGCAGAAACGTCACCTATTCTTTTTCTCCAGAGATGCTGCCTGACCAGCTAAGTTACTCCAGCACTTTGTGTGTATGTTCGGTATAGACCTGCATCTGCGTGTCCTCCCTACACAATACAAGGCAGCAAAGTGTTACATCAATTGCATGTCTAAAGCTGTATACCTGAAAGACCTTTCATTACAGCAGATCACATTGTTGCGGTTTATACGAAAAATATATATTACCTGGGGAATCTCTGAAGATGGTTCCATTTTAACAACTTTCAGAGAAGAAAGGTAGGTATCTTATTTTTCTACATAAACCGGTTTGCCATCACACTTACAATTGAGTTATTGGAAGGAGTGAAGGGAGCTCAGGGGAAATATTCGACATGCCGCCACTCTGTCTGGAATCCATTACATGTGGCAAGAAAATTTGTAGAGAGATTGTGATGAGTTCTATAATAGACTGGAAATTGCAACTGTACAACATCAAGGGTAATAGCACCCAGCATTATTTTAGGGGTAAAATTAAGGGCGCATTTTTGAGTCCACGTTTGAGTACATATTTCGTAACTGCCACCAGATTCCCATGCATGAGCAAGATATTTAATTTCATGGGAAGAAGGTATAAGAACCTAATAAATGTAACATCCAGGTTCAGGAGCAACTTCTTCCTTACAACCACCAGGCTATTAATCATTACAACCTCCAAATTGGCTCTGATCTGTATAGACTTGGGGATATTATTTTTTACTTTGCACTATTATTGTTTTCAAATGTTTTAAATGTATTTTATTGTCACATGAACCAATTAAGGTACAGTGATATGCAAATTACCATACAGCCATACTAAAGAAAAAGCAACAAGACACACAACTACATAAAAATTAACATAAACATCCACCACAGCGGATTCCCCACATTCCTCACTGTGATGTAACGCTATAAAGTCTAATCTTCTTCCTCTTTATTCTCCCACGGTCGGGGCAGTTGAACCATCCGTCGGCGGTCGAGACCTCCGCGCCGGGGCGAATGAAGCTTCTGCCTCGGGGCGATCAAAGCTCCCACGTCGGGGCGGTCGACACTCCTGTGACTCCTGTGAGCTCCCAAAGTCGGTCTCTAACCAGAGACCGCGGGCTGCACGATGTTAAAATTTGCTGGTTCCCGCAGTTGGAGCAGATGTCAATCCCTGGCAAAGGGACCGCGAGCTCCATGATGGTAAGTGCTACAGGCTCCCGAGGCTGGAGCTCCCATATCGATCTCCAGCAAAGGCCGCCAACTCCTTGGTGTTAGGCCGCAGTGCAGACAGAGATACGATACGGAAATAAATCTCATCTCCATCCAGATAAGAGATTAAAAATAGTTTCCCCCACATAAAACAAGCTAAAGAACACTAAAAACATACATTTAACACACACTATTAAAACAACAAACAAAGAAGGGACAGACAGGCGAGGTGAGGCAGTCATTGCTGGCGCCACCTGGTGGAATTTAGGTTCTTTGGTTTTTACATATATTTTTTCTTTGTTGTTCATGATGGGTTTTACCGAGTACTGGGTTTACATATCTGTTGTTCTGCTGCAAGTAAGAATATCATTGTTCTGCTTCAGGACATATGACAATAAAACACTCTTGATTCTGTTAAAGAAAACTTTAAAACACACCACAAAAATCAGACAAGGCAATCAAGACTATATTTTTTTTTTAATTTTTTTTTTGTATTTTTTTTTTATTAGCAGTACAGTAAATCACATTAATACATCGCATATATCTTATGGTATATATAATATGGTATAACTGGCCTCAACTTACATATATTTTTTGGCTATATTTTTTTTTTGGCCAAGGGGATCAGAGGGTTGGAGAGAAGCAGGTACGGGATACAGTTGGAAATCAGCCATGATCATATTATGGCGGTGCAGGCTCGAAGGGCCGAATGGCCTACTCCTGCACCTAATTTCTATGTTTCTATGTTTCTATGTTTATTACATTATGTTGTACCACTTCATTTTTTGAGCTTTAAAAAAGATAGAAATAAAAGAAGTAAGGAAAGTAAGCAAGAATCGTGAAGGTGCAGGAAAGTGTTGGGAAAAGAGAACCCCTTAGGGAAGGAATTAGAGAAGGAAGCAAAGAAAATAAATAAGACCCTAGAAAGAAAAGAAAAAAAAAGAAGAAAGAAAAATCAATCGCTCTATTGTAACACAAAACTCCGCAAAAAAGAATATACCAACCGTGTTTTTATTAAAAATTTATTTTATACCCCCCGTTTCCAGGTCTTGGTAGCCTTTATGTTATAACTTATTATTTCACCTTATGCTTGTAATAGTTCCATAAATGCAGACCACGTCTTTTGGAAGTGATCTGCTTTGCCTGCTAGGAGGAGTCTCATCTCTTCCAAGTGTAATGTTTCGAACATGTTTGAAATCCACATTTTTGTTGTTGGTATTGGAGCATTTTTCAAAAATTTAAGTACAGGTGCACAACCTTTTATCCGAAAGCCTTGGGACCAGACACTTTTCGTAATTCAGAATTTTTCGGCTTTCGGAATGGAAGATTTTTAGCGTAGATTTTAACGGCCGGCTCAGTGGTAGAGTGCTCGGCTCGTATCCGCAAGGTCGCGAGTTTGCGCCTCGATCCCAGCAGTTACTCGATCGCGAGTTTGAGTCTTCAATGTAGTTTTTTCTTGCAGAATAGGGAGGTTAGGCTGGGATCATTCTCTGCGAGATGATCTTAGTGCGGGAGACAAGTGTAGGAGAGCTGTACTGACTGTGTGGGCAGAACTTTGGAAGTGATTGCCCACCATTCTCAAAAGCCGCTGAGTCTCCCTGTCCCTCCAACTCCAGAGGAATCCGCTCCCCGATGGGCCGCTACGGCGACAAGTGGCAGTTCGCCCACAGCCCGAGCTGCGGCCCCTCATCCGCAACCCGGGTTCCTCTGGAGTTGGAGCGGGGCTGGGCTAGAGTTGTTGCTGGCTGTGAGTCTCTGGGATCTCCGTGCTTGCAGTGGGCCTGGGGGTCGGTGTCCCGATGAGGGGGCGCAGCTCGGGCTGTGGGCGAACTGCCACTTGTCGCTGTAGCGGCCCATCGGGGAGCGGCTTCTGGTGGTCCTGACGTCTCTCAGCTCCTGTCCAGGGGGATGGCCGGAGACGTCAGGACCAACAGGAACCCGCTCCCTGATGCGCCGTTACAGCGACAAGTGGCAGTTCGCCCACAGCCCGAGCTGCGCCCCCTCATCCGCAACCCGGGTTCCTCTGGAGTTGGAGCGGGGCTGGGCTAGAGTTGCTGCTGGCTGTGAGTCTCCGGGATCTCCGTGCTTGCAGTCAGTGTCCCGTTGGTCCTGACGTCTCCGGTCACCCCCCTGGAATGGAGCTGAGACTGGGAACTTTACCGCCCTTGCCCCCTCCCTCTGCAACTGCAAACAACCCCACAGTTCCCAGTCTCAGCTCCTGTACAGGGGGGTGGCCGGAGACGTCACAGCCTGAGCCATCACCTTCTGCCCCTACGGGGACAGCGGAGAGCGTGTTCCTCTGGAATTGGAACGGGGCTGGGCTGCTGCTGGCTGTGGGTCGCTGGGTTCTCTGTGCTTGCAGTGGGCCTGGGGGTCGGTGTCCCGTTGGTCCTGACGTCTCCGGTGACTGGCACTGGCTCCGGCATGAAGACAGTGCAAAGCCCCCGCGCCGGTGCAATGCGCGGGGAGCTGGAGAGGGGAGGGAAGGGGTCACACACATGGCCGGGAAGCAGAGGGGTGTAGGTGGGGTGAAACTGAAGGGAGCGACAATCTACTGCTGCCTGCCCGCTGAGTTAAAAAAGTTCCCACGGAAGACTCACGATACACTGTGTATCGTGAGTCTACCGTGGGAACTTTATAACGCCGCGGGCAGACAGCAGCATATTGTCAATTATTAACCCTCCCGTGCAATATACCCTCACCTTCTCTTTTATGAATGGGGATTTAGTTCCCCTTTCTTCGAGGACCGACCGGAGGTTCCGCTGTCACCTCTGCGGGCCGCCCTCGGTGAACGTTTTCAAGGACCTTTATTCAAGGACTGAAAAAATGTCGCTATTCGGAGGTTTTCGTTATTTGGATCGTCGGATAAAAGGTTGTGCACCTGTATAAGCTTTTTTCCGATTATTAGCCCATAATTAAGTAAACTCTTTTGAAACATATTTAATTCTGGGTTACCTTCCGATATTCCAAAAATGATCCATTCTACTTTGGGTAGTAGTTTTGTTTTAAATAATTTTGTGAAGATTTCAAATATTTCGTTCCAGAATTTTTGGATTTTTATACAGAAAACAAAAGAGTGCGCTATGTTAGCTTCTTGTAACTGACATTTATCACAAATGGGTGAGACATTGGGGAAAAGTTTATTTATTTTAGTTTTTGAATAATATAGTCTATGTAATGTTTTATATTGGATTAGAGTATGTCGTATGTTGATCGAGCATTTATGCACATATAATAAGTGTTTATCCCAGCTCTCTTTTGAAATTTTTATAGCTAATTCTTGTTCCCAGTCTCTTCTAATATTATCTGTTGTAGGTATTTCTATATTCAATATAATATTATATAAATATGATATTAGATTTGCTGATTCAGCCTTTATCTTCATGGCTTCATCTAATAAGTCTGGGGGCATATTATAATAGTCTTTTGTATATTTTTTCAGATAATCACGGATTTGAAGATATTTAAAATATTGATTATTTTTCAAGTTATATTTCAGTTGTAATTGTTGAAATGGTAATAATTTCCCTAATTCATACAGGTCTCCGAGCGTTTTGATTCCCGTTCTTTCGTTTCCCATTGTGTAAATGATTTATCTATAATTGAGGGTTTAAACGAAGGGTTATTGGCTATTGGCATTAGCAGAGATCGATTTCTTAATTTTAAGTTCTGTTTTATTTGTTTCCAAGTTCTAATTGTACTATGTATCATTGGATTTTTATTATAATGTTTGTTATTCAAAGTCGTTGGTGAGAGGAGAGTCGCTCCTGTATTACCAGGAGCGCCGTCCTCTCTCTCCATTATAATCCAGTCCACCTGCTGGGCAGAGTTGTCCAGCAGGTGAATCATATTTTTAATATTTACCGCCCAATTATAGTACATAAAGTTAGGGAGCGCTAGACCACCCATCTCTTTTGGTTTACTGAGGTGTGCTCTTTGTATTCTGTGGGATTTATAATCCCATATAAAGTTTGTGATGTCTGAGTCTAATTTTTTGAATTTTTTTTAATCAAGACTATATTTAAAGGCGTCAAATACAGCGATCGATCGCTGGGAATAAAGGTTCATCTGCTCCTATACCCAGAATCTCCATTTGATGTGTTGTTTATTGTTGCAGGCACTTAAGCATTATTTCCATCTTCAAAATGGTCTGATAACAATTAGTAATTATGCACCTCCGAAAGTCACAGATCAAAAACGCAGCTCAATCCCACCCCATGGCAGATAAACAGATGTCCTGTTACTCTTTCTACCTCATTTTATAGTTTTACGATTGCCATTTATCCTTTCACAAATCCTCCCTTTCGTACTTTTGCACCCAGCGATCGCTGTATTTCATGCTCTTAAATAAAGTCTTGTTTTAAGGTTTTACACAGATCACGGGAAGAACGTACAAACACCATACAAACAACACCCATAGTCAGGATCAAATCTGCTTCCCTGGTGCTATAATGCAGCAGCTCTACCACCACGTCACAGTGCCGCCCATGACATAACAACATCTAGAGAGACTGGGAGTTATTTCTTTGGAGAGTAGGAGGACAAGGGGTGATCTTATTGAGGAGTACAAGATCATGAGGCGCTTGGATAAAGTGAACAGTCACAATATGTTTCATAAAGTAGAGGATTCTTCCAAGTAGAGGACTTTACACTTAGACTTTAGAGATACAGTGCTGAAACAGGCCCTTCAGCCCACCGAGTGAGTCCATGCTGACCAGCGATCACGCCGTACACTAGCAATACCCTACATGCAAGGGATAATTTTCAATTTTTCCGAAGCCTACAAACCTATGTGTTTAAGAAGGAACTGCAGATGCTGGAAAATCGAAGGTACACAAAAATGCTGGAGAAACTCAGCGGGTGCAACAGCATCTATGGGGCAAAGGAAACATTTCAGGCTGAAACATTGCCTATTTCCTTTGCTCCATGGATTATGCTGCACCTGCTGAGTTTCTCCAGCATTTTTGTGAACATACAAACCTATATGTCTTTGTAATGTGTGAGGACCTGACCTCACGACTAATGCTTGCTACATTTAAACAGATAGAAATTGTTCGGCCCAGTAGAAGTTGGAAAGAAAGCATAATAAACTGCAGAGCTGGAATCCTGGGCAAAAAAAACAAACACAGACACTACCTGAACTGCTGAGTTTCTTCAGCAGTTTGCTTGTAGATGTTGAAAAGGTTGTTTTTGGCAGCTGGAGACCTTGACGTCAAACCTTGTCTCTTTCAATTTCCAAACCTGGGTGCCGTGCTTGATATTTCCTGCACTTTAATTTTATTCCTGTTCACAAATTGTTTAATCTTGAAAATAGAGATCCAAGCATAGGCCAATCCAGACCTGAAGCAAGTCATTATTCCTTCAAGTCAGCTAAATCAGATTTTGTTCTGCATTGGTTTAGAGAAATATTGTAATAAATGTATCTGCAAGTAAAGAAAATGCATTGTGTCAATGGGAAATTATCCATAAAGCCTTTCCAAACCATTAACAAAGGGCATGATTTTAAATGACACTGTGCCCTTAGGAGTCTAAATACAATGAATTTGATGGGCAGTACTGTGGTGCAGCAGGTTAAGCTGCTGCTTCACAATGCCAGATACCCTGGTTCAATCCTGACTATGGGTGTTGTCTGTGTGGAGTTTGCACATCCTCCCTGTGACTGCATGGGTTTCCACCAGGTGCTCCGGTTTCCTCCCACGTCCCAAAGACCTGCGGAGTTTGTAGGTTAATTGGCTTCTGTAAATTGCCCCTGGTGGGTAGGGAGCGGAAGTGAAACTGGATAACATAGAACTAGCAATGCGAACGGGTGATCGATGGTCAGCATAGATTAGGTGAGCTGAAGGGCCTGATTCAGTGCTGTATCTGTAAACATCTAACCTTCACCCAAAACTATTCACTGAACAGTCAAATAATCTCCCCCAAACATAATTGTATACATGCATAGGCTGAACTAAGTTCTTCATGTAGACTCTGTAAGGAACTGCAGATGCTGATTTCAGTTCATTATTCTTTTCAGTGAAATAGTCCCTTACTAAATTGCAGCGTGATGCTGCTTGGACTTTTGGCTCTGTGATGACTTCCAGCTGAAACCACTTGTAGACACCCAAGTGAATTTGCAGATTTACTTTTGCTGCAGAGTGCAGCTTGGACACAGATGCCCATGATGAGAGATTACGATAATGAATGAATGCACTCAGCAGTCTCAATTAAAGGTAATTAAACCACTCTCAAATGTTCTTTGTACAGCTACTTCATTAGGAACAGATGTGGATCCGGAGATGCCACATAAGCCAAAAACCAAAATCATATGTAATAGGAAATAATCTGACAGCTTCCACTGATCCATCTGGATCCATCATTGTGCAATAGAAAACTACTTCATTACTTCTGATTAAGACAAATGAGTGAGTATGGAAAAATCTGCAATGATTATATCTAGCTAATGAGTATTTGTCGTCAAGCCTTTTAGTTTTCGGGGCCTTAAAAACTCGTTCGTTTGGATTCAACATTTTTAGAAGAGTTAGGTTAATATTAGATTTGACATGATTTTCA
Organism: Leucoraja erinaceus; assembly: GCF_028641065.1. Lineage (NCBI taxonomy): Eukaryota > Metazoa > Chordata > Chondrichthyes > Rajiformes > Rajidae > Leucoraja > Leucoraja erinaceus. The sequence continues at coordinate 22,287,844 of NC_073389.1, read as the reverse complement.
TGTATAACATTTGTTGCATTGTATTGACCATATACTATACATTGAATGATAAATGATCAAGTCAGGTCGGGGGGAGTTCCCCCGCCAGGGGTACCATGTAATCCCGTGCTACCGGCTCCATGGTCGGATAGTCAGCAACTAAACCGTCTCCCCAACCTGGTTGGCCAGGTGAGGAGGGGACTGTGGACCCCCAGCAGGACCAAAAACAAGACCTGTCAAAGGATGAGCTCCTGGCGAGCCAATGGCCATCCACACTTCAGTAGAAGTTGCGATCACCGTCGTACATAGCGTTGTAAGGCACCGTGTCTGTTGATGTTTTTAACGATGATGATGATGATGATGATGATAAATGACTACATGGTTTACAGAACGGTGGAAAAATATCTTGCACTACATGACTGCATTTAGTGCCAAGGTTCTGTATCCAGGCTGCTGATTGATGCCACCTTAGTTTAGTTTGGAGATACAGCATGAATGGCAGGGCTCTTGAGAGTGTTGTAGGAGGGATCTAGGATTGCAAGCACATAGTTCCTTGAAAATAACATCGCAGATAGATAGGGTGGACAAGAAGGCTTTTGGCACATTGCCCTTCATCAGTCAGGGGGTATTGAGGTTGGAACGTTATTTTACAATTGTACAAGACTTGGTGAGGTTGTCCTTAGATTTCAGATTCACATTTATTGTCACATGCACCATTTAAGGTACAGTGATATTTGAGCTACCATGCGGCCACACAATTAAAAGAACCCAACACAATTAAACAGAACGATAGTAATTAACATAAACATCCACCACAGTGATCACTGTGAATGGAAGGCAATAAAGTTCAGTGAGTCTTCCACCTTTTGTTCACCCGTGTTTGGGGCCTTGACCCTCCGCAGTTGCTGCTACGGGCGGCCCGATGTACAGGCCCTCTCATCGGGATGATCGAAGCTCCGACGTCAGGACAGATGAAACACACTTCACGGCTTGGAGTGCCCGAATCAGCCACTTTCTTATCGGAGACCGTCGCTTCTCGATGTTATAGGCCGCAGGCAGGCCAGCAGTCAGAGCTCTTCTCCGGCGATCCCCGGCAAAGGATCCCTGGCTCCGGGATGGTAAAGTCCGCTCCACGCCTGTTGCTAGAAGCTCCGCAGACCACGGCTTCACAGTGTTAAAGTCAGCAGGCCGGCGGTCCTAGCCTTTCTTCTGGCTCCACGATAGAAGTCCGCGCCGCGCCTGCTGCTGAAGCCCTGGGCGTCTCTGGGAAAGGCTGCACCAATCCAAGTTGTTAGGCCGTGAGGGAAGGCGAAAATGCGACTGGGAGAAAAGTCGCATTCTGCCGAGGTAAGTGACTGGAAACGGTTTCCCCCTTTCCCCACCCACCCCACCCCACCACCCCTGTTTCTGTGCTGTATGACTATGATTCGATGACCATTGATTGCCCATTCACACTAGTTCTATGTTATCCCACTTCCTCATCCATTTCCTGCGCACTTGGGGCAATTTGCTGAGACTAATTAACCTACAAACCTACTCGACTTTGGGATGTGGAGGGAAAACAGAGCTCCTGGAGGAAACTCACATTGACAGAGGGAGAATGTGCAAACTCCACACATACAGCACCCAAGGTTCGGATTGAGCCTGGGTCTCTGGTGTTGTGAGGCAGCTGCTCTATCATCTGCACCCTGTGCCACCACATGGCAATTATTTGCTTTGAATCCACGCCCATTGGGAACCAACTTAAGATAAACAAAACCTTAACTCATTTGTGGGCATTGAGTCATTGGTTTGGGGAGAAATAAGCCTCTGGGTGCATCTGAACTTCAGCCTCCAGAGATGAGAGTTATAGAAGATCTTGTGGAAGTGTACAAAATTGTCAGTGGAATAGATCGGGTAAATGCACAGAGTCATTTGCCCAGAGTTGGGGAATCGAGAACCAGAGGATACAGGTTTAAGGTGAGGGGGAGAAAGATTTAATAGGAACCTAAAGGGTAACATTCTTACACAAAGGATGGAGGGTGTATGGAACGAGTTGCCAGAGGTGGTTGAGACATGTACTATCGCAACATTTAAGAAACATTTACTCAAGTACATTGATAGGATAGGTTTACAGGACACGAGTCAAACGCAGGCAGGTGGGTCCAGTGTAGATGGGACATGTTGGTTGGTGTGGGGAGGTTGGGCCGATGGGCCTGCTTCTGCACTGTATGACTCTCTGACTGTGGCTCTCGTACAAATAAAAGGAATATTTACTGAGACTTCAAACATAACACCAATCATGCTTGTTTAATTTTTAAATGTTGTGCTTCAAATGTGGGGTGAGAACTTTGTTGATTACAATGAATACAATTAAAAACAATTTAAATCCATGGTTACAAATCTAGAGCTGTGACATGGCATGATTCAACATGTTTAATTCCATAGGTTCGAATAGATGTCATTTCAGAATTAATGTGTACATTGCCTGACAGAATTGATCATTCAGCTCAAGTGCCTGGGGCTTTTATTGTATTGTACTGTGCATTGATTTTGTTTTTGGCTCTATTAGTAATTTTTAGTACATGGCAATTTTGAGAATACTACACATGATTGGCTATCAGAGTACTTGCATTTCCAAAATGGGCTTTGTATTGATCAGTCTCGACTGTATTTATACGAAAAACCTTAAACACAACTCTGTCTCACAGACAGTTTTATCTTAGTACAAATTCATGATGGTTTTACATAACAATACATTGTAATACTGAGGTCAGAAACAAAAGTTACAAAATAAATTTAAAAGCAAGTTTGGGGATTATAAAACAGAGATGCCTGCATTTATAAAGAGAATAGATGGGTACAAATGACTGGGATAAACGCTAGATCTAGCACAACTGCACCCCCACCCCCCTTGCTTTGAGAAAGGCTATGCTTTGTCCTGCCTTTCCTCTCTCCTAGCTCTCTATACCACTACCCCCTGCAATCAGCCTGAAGAGGACCCCAACCTGAAATGTCACCTATCCATGTTCTCCAGGGATGCTGCCTGGCCTGTGGACTTACTCCAGCATTTTGTCTGGAAAACCAGCATCTGCAGTTCCTTGTTACTATAAAATATTAGTGCCAAATGTTCTGGGGAACAAAGGAGATTACAAAAAGTGGTGAACACTGGCCAGTCCATCACAGGTACTGACCACCCCATCATTGAAGGAGTCGCCGCCTCTAAAAGGCAGCCAGCATCATCAGAGACCCACACCACCCTGGCCATACTCATTTTTCATTCCAGCATTGGGAAGAATGAATAGGTTTGAAAACTGTAACATTCAGGTTCAGGAACAACATCTTCTAAACTACCATTGAACACTATGAACTCCAAACTAAACTACAAATTGCCTAGGTCACGCTAGGGGTTTCAGACGTTGTTTTTGCACTATATTATGTTTTATATTTATTGAACTTCTTAAAATTTGTCTCATGTGTTATCTATCGAGTAGGTGTTAATAAACCTGTTGTACTGCTGCTGCTGCTGCAAGCAAGAATTTCATTGTTTAGTTTCGGTACATATGACAACAAAACACTTGACTCCATTGACTCTTAACCTTCCCTTCCAAACACTGATGGTCACGGTTACACAAAAAAGCTGGAGAAACTCAGCGGATGCAGCAGCATCTATGGAGCGAAGGAAATAGGCAACGTTTCGGGCCGAAACCCTTCTTCAGACGTCTGAAGAAGGGTTTCGGCCCGAAACGTTACTATTTCCTTCGCTCCATAGATGCTGCTGCACCCGCTGAGTTTCTCCAGCTTTTTTGTGTAACCTTCGATTCTCCAGCATCTGCAGTTCCCTCTTAAACACTGATGGTCACGTGGTACTTCCAATATTTTCCGTTTTAATTTCTGATGATTTTGTTCTAACATTTAAAATTGATTCTGTGTTCAGTTCGTTGCAATAATAAGCAATATAATATTTTATGGAGTTATGCAGCGTGAAAAACAGGCCCTTCAGCCAAGCTTGCCCACACAGACCAACATGTTCCATCTACACTAGTCCCTCTTGTCTGGGTTTGGCCCATATCCCTCTAAACAAATCCTATCCATGTGCCTGTTTAAATGTTTCTTAAATGTTGGGATAGTACCTGCCTCAACTACCTCCTCCGGCAGCTCATGCCATACACCTACCACTCATTGTGTTAAAAAAAAGTTGCCCCTCAGGTTCCTATTAAATCTTTCCCCCCTCATCTTAAACCTATGTCCTCTGGTTCTCAATTCCCCTGCTCTGAGTAAAATATGTGCATTTACCCTATCTATTCCTCTCGGGACCCTGTACACCTCTATAAGATCATCTCTCATCCTCCTACACTGCAAGGAATAAAGTCCTAGTTTGCTCAACCTATATTTTATGTTTAAGGAGGTCATTGCTCAATAGGAAGATCAGTGACCAGTTTGTGATGCATGCACTGTCACTGATTTAATGGAGTATTTCCATCCCTGTATTTTTGGTTTCCACATCTTCAGCATCTTCACTGTCTCCTCTGAGACTAAGATAAGTCACTTGTGGTACTGTTTGCTTTGAACCCATGTCCTTTGGGAACTGGACCAAGACAAATAAAGCTCAACTTGCATTAAATCATCGCTCGCCGTCAGTGAGATGAGGCTTACCTCACCTGATGTGTTGGGTTTACACATAACCCTCAGGGATCAAAGGAAGAGAACAAACAGGTGTTGCTGAGTTCATGCTGGCTAAAAGCAAATCCTATCATCCCTCAATCAGTCTGAAGAACGTTCCCGACCCCTTACGTCACCCATCAACGTTCTCCAGAGATGCTGCCTGACCCGCTGAGTTACTCCAGCAATTTGGGGTTTTGTTTTGTAAACGAGTATCTGTAGTTCCTTGTGTCACCCTTCAATATTCATAATTAATAATGTTATTGTCTATTACAACTTTAAAGCTTAAATCTGTTGGCTGCATCCAGATTTTCACACAGTTATGCTCTCTAGCTTTGATGAACACAATCAAATGTCCACACGTCTTTGTGCAATTGTTTCCTTCTGTTTCGGTGATTATGTGATTCTGATTTTACTCAGAATCATATAGTCACGGTGGCGCAGAGGTAGAGTTGCTGCCTTACAGCGAATGCAGCATCGGAGACGCAGGTTCAATCCCGATTACGGGTGCTATCTGTACGGAGTTTGTACGTTATCCCCGAGACCTGCGTGACCTTGTGACTTCCGAAATCTTCAGTTTCCCCCCACGTTCCAAAGACGTACAGGTTTGTAGGTTAATTGGCTTGGTAAATGTAAAAATTGTCCTTAGTGCGTGTAGGATAGTGTTGATGTGCGGAGATCGCTGGTCGGCACGGACCCAGTGGCCAAGGGGCCAGTTTCCGTGCTGTACCTCTAACCTAAACTAAACTAGATGTTGTTATTATTCCCAGTTACAAAGTCAAATCAACCTCCAAGATGCCGTTACAATCTAATGTTTCAATCATTGCATTATGAACCCCAACCAACTCGTGGGGCTGTGAATGATAGGATCATCGAGTCCTACACATGGAAACATACCATGACAACCAAGATGCCCCATCTGCACTAGTCCCACCATGTACCTGTCCAAATATCTTTTAAATGTAGTTATAGTAAATAACTGATGGCTTAATAGATTTTATTTTGCATCTTAGATTTTATTTTAGGGGGCGGTATGGTGGTGCTGGACTAGAGTTGCTGCTTTACAGCGCCAGAGACCTGGGCTTGATCCTGACTTGTACGTACTCCCCATGAACGGATGGGTTTTCCCCAGCCCAGGTACTCCAGTTTCCTCTCGCACTCCAAAGACATACAGATTTGTAGGTTAATTTGGCTTCTGTTTTAAAAAAAAAAGTAAATTGTCCCCAGTGTGTAAGATAGTTCTAGTGCACGGGGTCGCTGGTCAGCATGGATTTGGTGGGCTGAAAGGCCTGTTTCTGCGCTGTATCTCTTAAACTAAATTAAGTGTAATTTGTAGAAGGAGAAATTAGTCTCTGGTCATAAGCTCTGTATAAATGTCAACGCTAAAACCTATTTACTATGCCTTTAGCTTCAATTTGTGGCATCCAACTAGTGGTCATCACTTCTGCACCTATTTATTGCCAGATATCGAAGATTAATTTCTTCCATTGCATCCCATCAGAAAGGATCAATATCCATGTCATGCAGCATTACAGAGATTAAGAATGACACATATTAAACAACTACAGAATGAAATAAAGAGAGGAAAGGTAACTTTGAGGATATTAGAATGAGACCACGGAAGATAAATGGGAAAGGTCATTGTTGATAAATAGATGGAAATGTCAAAGATGATATTAAAAACGACAAGCCTAGGAATATAAGAAATAGGAGGACTAGTTGTCCATCAGTCCTCGCTCCCCAGTTATAAAGATCGAGGCTGATCTGTTCGCTCAGTGCTACTTTTCTGCACTAACGGCGTTCTTTGGACTTCCAGAATCTATCTCTCTGTTTTGAATGAACACCGTGATGGAACCCCCAGATTCCAGAGAGGGGATTTCCCCAGCCTCTCTGTGAATGAACCTCTCCTCATCTGATTCCAGATTTGTCACTTCTATTACTCTGCGACTGTAGCAACTGGTTCCAATTCCTCAGTCCAGAGAAACATCCACGTCACGTCCAGCAAACCCACTATTCTTGGAATCCTCACTACACTCCTTCTTTGTAGGTAGGCAGTCCGAAACTTCATTCAATACTCTCATCTGAAGAAGGGTCCTGACCCGAAGCTTCACCTATCCATGTCCTCCGGGGATGCTGCCTGAACGATTGAGATACTCCAGCACTTTGTGTCTTTTTTGGTAAACCAGCATCTGCTGTTCCTTGTGTTCCCAGAGCACAATGGCTGAGTGATTATTTGCTGCACCCGACCTCCATTCTGAACATGTTCTGAAGTGATTTATTGTTCTTTAAGAGTCCTGGGCAAGCAGGGGCTGAAATGAAAGATCAACATTATCAAGCTTGATCTTGCTAAGAAATTGCAAAGAAATATGGATGCAGCCCAGACCATCACACAAACCAACCTTCCTTCCATTATCTCCATTTACGCTTCATGCTGCCTCGGCAAGGTCACCAGCATAATCGAGGGCCAATCTCAACCCGGTCACTCTTCTCCCCTCTCCCATCAGGAAGTACAGAAGTGCAGAAGTGACAATGCACACCTCCAGATTCGGGAACAGTTTCTTCCCAGCTGTTATCATGCTGTCATCCTATGAACCATCCTATCAACAGTCAGAGAACAGTCCAAAGCTACAATCAAGCTTGGACTACCTTTAATTGGAATTAATCTTACACCTCCAGATTCTTTGGACGGCTTTTTGGGAACATAAATGTTTCTTCCCAGCTGTTATCATGCTGTCATCCTATGAACCATCCTATCAACAGTCAGAGAGCAGTCCAAAGCTACAATCAAGCTTGGACTACCTTTAATTGGAATGAATCTTACACTGACCATTATTCCCTTTATACTGTACCTGTATACTTTGGACGGCTTGATTATTTTTTTTGTGTGTTTTTATGTGGGGGAAGAGGGCACAGCGCGCGGGGGATACCGTCCTTCATTCAGCCGCTTCCTGGTGAGGACGCGACTATTATTCGAGTTGTGTCCTCGCCCCCCCCCTCCCCCCCCCAGCGGCCTACCTACCTGGATTGGCGCGGCCTTTGTGCTGGTAAAAGCTGCAGCGGCGGAACCGCTGGAAACATCGCGGGGACACAAAACAGAAAAGCCGTCTGGATTGTGCTGGACCTGCTACAGACATCATGGAGCTGTGACGCAGGCGGCACTGATGGAACGGGGTCCTGTGACTCTGCCCGGCTCGGCCTGTGGACTCAGGAGCTGCAGACTACGGCAGTGGGAGGCGGCTGATCAGGAGGTCCGGGCCGCTGAGGAGGAGGATGCTCACCGTCGGGGTTCGGCGTCAGCGTTCCACCAGCCCGGTGTGAGGGCCTGAACATCGGGCCACCCGGGGCGGCGACTGCGGGTGCTCGGAAGGCCACGACCACGGATGAACATGGAGGGGAGGCTGGCTGGACTATGGTGCCATCCTCACCTGGGTGCCATTTATGTTATGTTGTGTCGTGGACCTTCTGTGTTTGTGCTTTTTTTTAAATTTTAATTCAATTTCAAAACCGTTATTATTTATAATTATTTTATTTCTCAGTGAAATGATACTGCCGTGAGGGCAGCATTTCGGGAGGACGCTGAGCTGGCAATACCCAAATGGACCAGTCCCCTTGAACCGTTCTGCCCAACAGTGGCAGATCCGATCACAGACTCGGCTCCCTTCTCAGTAAACCTTCAAACCGTTGTTTATCAGAAATCTCCCGCGACCTGCAGCTGGGAGGACGCTGAGCTGGCCCCTGCCCGTCCCCAAAGTCCAGAGACCGGGAAGATAGAGACGGTGATAGTGACAGATACGATAGGCGAGGAGAGAGGCAGGAACTATTGCAACATTTAGGAACCAATTCGACAGGTACATGGCTAGGACAGGTTTGGAAGGATATGGGCCAAACACAGGTAGGTGGACTTGTGTAGATGGGACATGTTGGTCTGTGTGGGCAAGTTGGGCTGAAGGGCCTGTCTCCATGCTGTATGACTCTAAATCAAGTTGGTATTGAATTGAGTATTAAACCATTGATGTCGTCATTCATCGAAAGATGTTAATTGAAGGAACACTATATGAAGAAAAATCTATAACTTCTGGCAGCTTCAAAATGTAATTTATAGACCAGCATCTTGATAAGTTCTCTACACTTCTTCCTGCAGGCGTGTGTTTTGTGCAAAATTAGTTGACATGGGGCAAGTTCACAAACTTTTAAGAACATGGAATTATTCGGTTCAGATGAAGGAGTTCTGATGATAAGCATGGCAATCACACAACTGAGAGGATAAATAAATTAAAAACTTAGCAGTGGTTATTTTATAATACGTAAAAGCTGGAAATGAGAGTAAATGTCCCCGTCTAGTTGAACACTTGCATTTGCCTAGTTCATTTGTGAATTTGTATGACATTCATTAACGATACCTTGTTCACAGTGAGAGCAATCTATTTACAGCATATTTTTTCGTCTTTCCCGCACCCCCCCCCCCCCATCCCCACCCCACATCAGTCTGAAGAAGGGTCCCGACTAGAAACGTCACCCATTCCTTCACTCCAAAGATGCTGCCTCACGCACTGAGTTTCGGCAGCTTTTTATTTACAGCATTGCTCATTTATGTTAAACAATACCATTGTTTATTAACTGTAATATAGACTTGCTTCTCCAATTAAATTATTTAAAGTTAGCAGGTTCAGACTTTTTAAGAAATGAAGACACAAAATGCTGGAGTAACTCGGCAGGTCAGGCAGCATCTCTGGAGAACATGGATAGATGATGTTTCAAGTCGGAACCCTTCTTCAGACAGTCTGGAGAATTGTCTCGACCCGAAACGCCACCCATCCATATTCTCCAGAGATGCTGCTTGACCTGCTGAGTTACTCCAGCACTCTGTGTCTTTTTTTTGTAAATCAGCATCTGCAGTTACATGTGGCTCAGATTTTTTATAATTCACAAAGCTTTGTGGTGCAACTGATTATGTCAAAGCTTATTTACACAAGACTGAGGAGGCGCATTGGCACAGTGGTAGAGTTGCTGCGTTACAGAGACCTGGGCATCTGTCAATTGTCGCTAGGGTGTAGGGCAGAACAAGTGTACAGGTGATCGTTGGTCAGCGCAGACTCGGTGTTTGCCCAAGGGCCTATTTCCACACTGTATCTCTAAACTAAACCAAAGACTGACACAAAGTGCTGGAGTAACTCAGCGGGTCAGGCAGCATCTCTGGAGAAAAGGAACAGGCGATGTTTAGGGTCAGAACCCTTCTTCAGACTGGCCAATCTGAAGAAGGGCTCTGACCTGACATGTCACCTGGTGCTTTTCTCAAGAGATGCTTTCTGACCCACTGAAATTCTCCAGCACTTTGTGTTTATCTTCAGTATAAAACATCTTCTGCCGTTCCTTCCTAAACTAAATTAAACAAGCCACTTCTCCATCACCCAGGAGGAATTTGGGGACAAAATTGAAGGTTACAGTTACAACCAAAGGTTAATGCTTATCCAGTGAGATTAAAGAAGGATGTTTGTAACGATGATCCTTGGGTAGGTCCCCAGCTGTGTGATGGAATCAAATGATGTTCGGCACAATCAAGTGCATAAAGAATGGTTTCATTAGCAATTGCATGAAATGCTTGAGATTGTGCATAATGATCCTGACCTTTCTTATCTAATTGATACTTCAAATCATTGTGTTCCAGGCTGCTTGCTTACTGTTTACGAAGAAGTGACTGCATAGAAACAATTCTACCAACATATGCAAAATCCAATTAGTTACAAATCTGTTTCAGTACTAAAGCAAACCCCTCAAGCTAGGTTAGCTTAAATATCTTCAGAGAGGATTATACATTGTATGAATCAGGTTGGTTTTAATATAGAGAGATACCCTGTCTAGCTTTATGGTCATTTAATACACTTTTATATGTAAGATGGTGCCCAACCCAGGCGACTCTTTGTGTACTGGTCACAAAAGTAGATCTGCAATCACACGTTACAATCGCTCCACTCTTTTAAATCTCTACTCCAACAACAACATTTTTATTACTTTACTGTATTCCCTTTTATCATGCATTTGTACACTGCGAATGGCTCGATTGTAATTAGTTTATTGTCACTGTACCTCGGTACACGTGACAATAAACTAAACTCAACCCGACTCGATAAAACACCAAGCTCCCCGACTAATATTATTTTCAAAGTCTAAAAGAAGGAAATATATTCATTTGCACAAAATCAAATGCTGTCAGTGTGAACTGCAATTAAACACGAGAACTTGTTAAGAAAAAAATCTTTGTAGCAATAAATCATCTTCTGATTTCTCAATTATTTTAAATTTTGCAACAGCAGTAACATGACGAGTGTTTGTCGGTCAACATATCCTTCCATCTGGCATTGCTGATATTGAAATTATTGAGTGCTTGCATTTGCTTATTTCAATCAAAGTAACAAAAAGGAGACTCCTCTCATTTCTGGCGTATGCACAGTCCTTACTTCCCAGCTTGAATGGCAATCAGGGATGAGTACTCTGTCAATCACTGGACTTCCCTCAAGCGATATCATGTGGGACTGAGCACTGCTTTATGCAGCAACATTGCAGCTTGCTGCTACATGGGACAGGTGTCAACTTCTGTTGTCTAAATGTGTCTGTTTCACCGTGCAGAGTTAATGCTGTGTTTTTGATGGTGTGCTTACACTGCTGATTGTTTTAAATTTGACTATTTTGCAGGACATCTCAGGTGACAAAATGTTTCTAGTTTAGTTTTATTATTGTCACATGTACCGAGGTACAGTGAAGATATTTTTAGTTGCACGCTATCCAGTCAGTGAAAAGATAGTCAAGCCATCCACAGTGTACTGCAGCTGTACACTGTGGACGGCTTGATTGTAATTGTGTATGGTCCTTTCGCTGACTGGGTATCACGCAACCAAATTTCACTGTACCTCGATACACGTGACAATACTAAACTAAACTAAAAACAAAGAGCCATTGAAAAAGTTCTCCTACTCTCTCCGATGAGAATTCTGACCCAAAACGTCACACATTCCTTCTACAAGGAGATGCTGCTTGGCCCGCTGAGCTACTCTACTCCAGCATTTTGTATCTATCTTTGGTGTAAACCAGCACCTACAGTTGCTTCCTACACACAAATAACCCATCCTTTCTCTCCAGGGATGCTGCCTGACCTGTTGAGTTACTCCAGCACTTTGTGTAATTTTATGTAAACCAGCATCTGCAGTTCCTTGTTTCGACACTGCTCTTACACAGATTTTCCTGGGATTACTGAAAATAGGCAAAAATTTTCATACATATATAAACGGGGATTTTATAACGTAGATTAGATAATATTGAGTTAATTTATTACAAAGGGTTTTGATTCACTTAGGGGATCACCATGGTTTTCTCCAGGATTGGCGATGCTTACAATTGGGTTTTCTATGTAATTTATTCTGGAGAAACATTAATCAGAATTTCAGTCGGCCTCCCATCTGCTCCAACCTTTTGTTAGGTTTTTTCAGTGTAACTTTTTTAACACTTTCTCTCATCACTCGACTATTGTTCCTGTTGCTAATCACGTGTTAGATATTACATTCCCATGTTGCAGGGTATTGTGCCTTTTGATAGTTAAACTTTCAACTTTATTGTTCACTGTTTATTTCCAGAACAGTAATAAATCACAACTGGAAAGGCGGAGAATGAATGATTTACCTTTCAAATGAACTAACATCTATATTATTGCAACAACATCATGCAAGATATTCATATCAATGTGATTCTTTATTTTCCTGTCCTTGTTCTCTGGCACAATGTGCTAAAGTGTCTGGTGTGTGTATATATGTATGTGTGTGTGTGTGTATATATAATATGGTGTTGGTTGGTTTTGAAGCGCGGCTCTGCAAACGGCTGGCGGAGGTTGCTTTTGAAGCGTGGCTCAGCAAATGGTTCAGCAAGTGTGGGTGTGACTCAGTCTCTGCAAGATGGAGGAGGGAGAGGTCACAACACTGTCTGAGCTGTGAATCAACTGAACACACTGAATGTCTACTAAACTGTGAGCGTGGTGTTTATGTGCTGCGGACTCTGCATTGAACACTGCCTGCAGGAAAACCACAGGATTCCCGACTGTCAAAGTTTGAACATCTATGTGCTGGCATGCATCGACGAACCATTTTGAAGATGTGATCGGGCAGCTGCAGTAGAACACTTCAATGCGGACACAGACCCCCACCACCCCTTGCACAATCACCAACATGTGAAGAAATGCCTGAAGAGTCGGAGCAGCTTCATGGCACTAGAGCCAACCATACCATGCACTAAAACCAAACAACAGATAGCACCAGGACACCACCTGCCTTATACTACCTGGAAAGCACTAAACCGCCTCCACACTGGAGTGGGACGTTGCGGACTCAACCTGAAGAAGTGGGGCCTCTCCAACTCTAACAAGTGCAACTGTGGAGAGGTACAGATAATGGCCCACCTACTGACTTGCGGCGGAGAGGCATGCGCTGCGGACGATCCCCGCAGAGGCACAGATGTGGCACTGGCTGTGGCAAAGTGATGACAGAACGTCGTCTGACACACCAGCGAACAAACTCCAATACTTTGTAGTCATTCCTTGCAAGATATCTGACAGACTATTTAAAAAATAACCACACGCATTTAAAACGCAATGGAGATGAGGAGGAACGTATTTAGTCAGAGGGTGGTAAATCTGTGGAAGTCATTGCCACAGACTGCTGTGGAGGCTAAGTCATGGGTATTTTTAAGGTGGCGATTAACAAATTCTTGATTAGTAAGGGTGTCCAGGGTTATGCGGAGAAGGCAGAATGGGTTTGAGAGGGAAAGAGTAGACTTGATGGGCTGAATGGCCTAATTCTGCACTTATGTGTTATGAACTTATGAAGAGAAGGAGTAACTCAGTGGATCAGGCAGCATCTCTGGAGGGAAGAGGCAGGAAACATTTTGGGTCAGGAGTCTTCATCACACCCAAATCGTTTCCTGTCCATTCTCTCCAGAGATGATGAGTTACTCCAGCTCTTTGTGTTTCACTCAAGATTGCAGCATTTACAATTCTTTGTTTCTTCATGCATTTATATGGTCTTGGAAGGGAGGATGCTCCTCAAACTGCGAAGTATCTTGGACAATACTGCTCATCCCCTCCATGACACACTGGTCAACCTGAGGAGTACCTTCAGCAATAGACTGGTTACACTAAGAAGCAGTACAGAACACCACAGGAGATCCTTCTTCCCTGTGTCTATCAAACTGTACAACTCCTTGCTCTTCTGTCATGGGGTGGACTGACTCCCCTCCTCTCACCCCCCCCCCCCCCTCCAATCTTTGCCCATCCCCAATATTTTCCACTCAACACTTTAATTTCATGTTTCATGTATTTTGTGTTTCATGACTCATGGCAGATCAATTTCCCTCCAGGGATAAATAAAGTTCTGTCGTATAATAGTTTTCATATAGATATCTCTTCCAGCAGGGAGAGGGTTAACACACACTTACCCCCGTTTTCACTGGAGTCTTCAATTTCCATTTCAACATCACACCGTGGCTTAAGCAGTACATCAACAGATTACTTCAAGAATTTACTCAGATTAAATTGTACTTATGTACCATATTAAATCAGTATTTGAATTTTTGTTGTACATATTTACTTTATTAAATAAAGATAAGTTTAAGAGATGTTATAGGTGATGCATTTAATTTCAATAAATTTAATCAGGCTTCTTAATTGCTTGTTGGATATTTTGCGACATATCAGAAATGCCTTGGAGAATAGTTCCATTGCAGCTACAATGATTTCTAGTGGGAAGACTGACATGAGAGTCATAAAAGGTGCTGTAAAAGGACAGGGGTGTCATTAATTATTACAGCTGCCAGGTAGCAAATATAATAGGGGGACATAATGAAGCCATTTAAAGGGTTTAAAATATAGCTTGAATATAAATAGGTGGTTAAAGCCAATGAATAGGCAGCAATTCTAGCCGGTAACAGACTGCTAATGAAAACCTCGACAGAAGATAAAGGACAGCTGAAACACCTTCCGACAGTTCACTTATTTAAATTATATATCTGCTGCATTTATTAGAATAACAACTGTCTGGAGGAATCACCTGAAAATGGAGATGCTCTTAGTGGAAAGGTAATCTTTCCTTAGAAAGCCTGCAATAGCTGACATTAATTTTGCACTCTTGGAAAAATAATCGCTACGACAGTCTGATAGATTTTTAGGACAAAGTTACCAATGGTTTTCTAACTGATACTGAAAGAAGGCTTCACTATTTAAACCAGTGCAATTCCAATAACAATATTTTATCAAAGTGCGATTTACTTGTTCGTACATGTGTTTGAGTCTCGGTAGCTGTTGTGTTTACAAATGGCTCACCATTGAATACTGCCATTTCCTTCTCTGGGGTTTTTAAATTACCGTGAGATGCACCAGGTTTGGATTTTAAGTGGGACTTTAGTCCACAGTTGGTTATAGTCAATTTGCCTGTCAAGTATCAGATACCTTTGCTTCCAGATACTTTTACTTTGTGTAAAACTACAACTATAGCCCACACCAGCCAAGCAGTCACCTGATGACAAGCTGCCATATCTGTCAATATTCCAGCCTCAGAATTATTAAAATATTCCTTTGCCATCTCAAAGATGCAAAGAGAATGAAGATGTATTTGTTGCCGCCCATACAGCCAGTTTCATGCTCAACTGGCAATACGTTTGATTGATGCACATTCTCAATGGTTTGATGTTTAAAATGATTTTTAAATTGACTATAACAATTTACATAAATAATCCTTGCTATACACGTGGAACAATTTATCGAAGGAAGGTCAACAATCCACAAACCTGTCTTCATCATCGAGATGCAGAGAAGGTGGTGCAGAGAAACAAACACTACACATTGCTGGGTCTGCATATCTCTGAAGATCTGTCCTGGACCCAGCACATTGATGCACTCATAAAGAAAGCCTATCTATGCCTCTACTTCCATAGAAGATTGAGGAGATTTTGTATGTTGACGAATACTCTCTTGAATGCCTACAGATTTATGGTTGAGAGCATATTGATTGGTTGCATCACGTCCTGGTTCAGCAACTCAAATGCTCAGGATTGAGGAAGATTGCAAAAAGTGGTGAACACTGCCCAGTCCATCGCAGGTACTGACATCCCCTTCATCAAAGGGTTTTACATGAGACTGCCTCAAAAAAGGCAGCCTGCATCATTAGAGACCCACACCACCCTGGCCACACACTCATTTCACTCCTACCATCGGGAAGAAGGTATAAGAGCCTAAAATACATAACAGCCAGGTTCAGGAGCAACTTCCTACAATCATCAGGCTATTGAATACTACAGCCTTCATATAGGGTGGTCAGGGTGGTGTGGGCCCTTTTGAGGCAGCGATTCCTGTAGATTCCTTCAGTGACAGGAGACAGGATCTAATCCACAAATAAGATTTAAAGTCCACAGAATGCATCACTCGAGTCTCCACATGTTAAGATAAAGGTGGCACTGGAAGCTGATCATGTCTCTATGATGCACGGTCTGCTGAGATGTAGACTGGGAAATTTTTGGCAGAATGTTAATAATTTACATTCTTATATTCATTTTCTGAGCTCTGGAGATCAAATGAGGTTGACATAATTTCTTCTTAACTCCATTTAAAATATTATGACAGCAGAATTCAGCTCTGAAATGTGAAATACATGAAGCAGTTTATGAACAGCAAGCATCATGCAGATTGGCAGCATGGATCATGATAGGCAGCACACTGAGAGTGCCAATCTAGAGGCTGAGAGGAGACCTGATAGCAGTGTATTAAGGCGGCACAGCTGGTGCCTCACTGGGCCAGAGTCCCAGGTTCGATTCTGACCTCACGTACAGTGTGTGTGGAATCTGAACGGTCGCCCTGTGACCGCGCGCATTTTCTCCGTGCTTCGGAAGGTGGGATGCATTTATCTTGTTAGAGGGGTGGCGCAGTGACGCAGCTGTAGAGTTGCTGCCTTACAGCGCTGGAGACCCGGGTTCCATCCTGACTATTGGTGCTGTCTTTACAGGGCTTCCTTCCACGCTGGTCGGCGCAGACTTGGTGGGCGAAGGGTTTGTTTCTGCGCTATTTCTCTAAAATGAACTAAACTAAGATTATTATTATGTTAGAAATGTTAGACAAAGAAAATGATGAAATCAGATGAAAAAATGTACAGGACTTGGTGGATCTATCCAGACAATTTAAAAAAAAAAAAGAAATATTGCTCTTTTAATTTTCCAAAATACCTTTTATTGATTGGAAATTTTCAAATTTCACACCATTACTTCAGGAATGGCAGCACAATGGTGCAGCGGTAGAGATGCTGCCTACAGCTCCAGAAACCAGGGTTCGATACTGACTTAAGTTACTGTCTGACTGGTGTTTGTACATTCTCGCTGTGATTACGTGGGTTTTCTCCGGGTGCTCTGGTTTCCTACGACTTTCCAAAAGACCTGCAGGTTTGTAAGTTAATTGCTTTTATAAATTGCCCCTTTATATGTAGGATGCAAAAAGTGGGATTACAGTAGAGTGAACGGGTGATCGATTATCAGCGTGCACTTGGTGGGCCGAAGGGCCCGTTTCGATGCTGTATCTTAAAAATTATTACAAATTTATGAGCCATCAATAAGGAAGATAGTCAGGACCTTTATCCCAGGGAGGAAATGTCAAAGACTGGAGGACATAGCTTTAACGTGAGAGAGGCAAAGTTTAATGGAGGTGTGAGGGACAAGTTTTTTGTCACACAGAGTGGTGGGTTTTTGGGGTGTTGGGGTGGTGGTGGTGCAGACATACGATAATGGCATTTCAGCGGCTTTAAGATAAGCAGGGAATGGAGGGATATGGAATGGAGATTAGTTTAGGAAGGAAAGGCATAAAATTCTGCTGGAACTCAGCGAGTCAGGCAGCATCCCTGGAGAACATGGATGGGTGACGTTTCGAGTTGGGACCCTTCTTCAGATTACTTTTCAAAATTAGTTTAACTTGCCATTTTCGGTACAATCATTATGGGCTGAAGGGCCTGTTTCTGTGCACTACTGTTCTATGTTAGTAGATCATCCCGTACAGTTAAATATGTGCTCACCAACCGAAAAATAGCATGTAAAAGGATCATCATCTCTTTGAAGGCTCTGTGTTGATTGGGATTGATTTTTCACTGTTCATTTCTATGACTTTTATAAGAGTTTAATGGTTTCTAGATTTCTTTAAAATAACTGGTCAATGGTGTCATTTGTTGAATACCAAAGGTCTTTTCTTAACTTTGAGCTTCTACAGGCTCATCATTCCCAAACACGTTTACTTTCCTAGACATTATTCTTGTGCAAAAGCATGCCTGGGAAGAAGAGGGGAGGCAGCCAGCATCGAGCAGGTTGCTGAATGTGGAAGGAGGTGGAGAGGAAGCACATATCTCAGCAGGAAGCCACATGCAACTACTAGAGGAAGTTCTCTGACTTGTGCGTACAGGTGGCACCGTGACGCAGTGGTAGAGTTGCTGCCTCTTAATGCCAGAAACCTAGGTTCAATCCTGACTAGGGGTACTGTCTGTGTGGAGTTTGTACATTCACCCTGTGAGCATTCCCAGGTGCTCCGGTTTCCTCTTACACTCCAAAGACGTACATTTTGTAGATTAATTGGCATCTGTAAATTGTCCCTAGTGTATAGGATTGTGCTAGTATATAGGATAGTGCTAGTGTATAGGATAGTGCAGACTCAATGAGCAGAAGGACCTGTTTCCATGGTGTGTCTTAGTTTTCGTTTTTTAGTTTTCGCGATAGTGCGGAAACAGGCCCTTCAGCCCACCGGGTCCGCGCCGACCAGTGATCCCTGCATATTAACACTATCCTACACACATTAGGGGCAATTTACACATATACCAAGCCAATTTACCTACACATCTGTACATCTTTGGAATGTGGGAGGAAACCAAAGATCTGAGAAAACCCACGTGGTACAGACAGCACCAATAGTTGGGATCGAAAACGGGACTCGGGCGCTGTAAGGCAGCAGCAACTCAACTGGTGCGCCACTGTGCTGCCCATCGTGCAGCCATTCTCTAAAGTCTAAAGTAAAAGTAAAGATAGAATTTTCAGACAAATTATGGTTTCAGGAATGGTCTAATTCCAACCCCTTTAAAATTGAATTAAGAATTTTACAACTCTCCTGATATCAAAGATTCACAAAAAAAATACAAGTTTTTGTTATTTAATTATAGGAGCAGAATTAGGCCATTCTGCAGTTGTATAGGGCTCTGGTGAGACCACATCTGGAGTATTGTGTACAGTTTTGGTCTCCTAATTTGAGAAAGGACATCCTTGTGATTGAGGCAGGGCAGCGTAGGTTCACGAGATTGATCCCTGGGATGGCGGGACTGTCACATGAGGAAAGATTGAAAAGACTACGCTGGTATTCACTGGAGTTTAGAAGGATAAGGGGGGATCTTATAGAAACTTATAAAATTATAAAAGGACTGGACAAGCTAGATGCAGGAAAATATTTCCCAATGTTGGGCAAGTCCAGAACCAGGGGCCACAGTCTTAGACTAAAGGGGAAGCCATTTAAGACTGAAGTGAGAAAAAAACGTTTTCACCCAGAGAGTTGTGAATTTGTGGAATTCCTTGCCACAGAGGGCAGTGGAGGCCAAATCACTGGATGGATTTAAGAGTTAGATAGAGCTCTAGGGGCTAGTGGAATCAAGGGATATGGGGAGAAGGCAGGCACGGGTTATTGATTGGGGACGATCAGCCATGATCACAATGAATGGCGGTGCTGGCTCAAATGGCCTCCTCCTGCACCTATTTTCTATCTTTCTATGTAAATCTATTCCGCCATTAAATCATGGCTGATCTATCTTTCCCTCTCAACTCCATTCTCCTGCCTTCTCCCCATAACGACTGACACCAATACCAATAAAGAATCTGTCAATCTCCACCTTAAAAATATCCATTGATGGCCTCCACAGCCATCCGTGGCAATGAATTCAACAGATTCACCACCATCTGACTAAAGAAATCCCTCCTCATCTCCTTTCTAAAGGTACGTCCTTTTATTCCGAGGACCACATGGACCATCTGTCAACCTAGATCCTTAATAACTTCAAATGCAAGCATTCTGTTTTACCAATCATGGGATATATCCAATCACAAGTTAAATAGACCTAGAGGTTCATTTAATTCTGATACATTAGTTCAGCTTCCATTACACTAACCTTTGACAGCTCGCTCCAAAAAAAGATCTATATTCAGAACATTTGAACAATAATTAACTCAATGACATGTAAAGCAAAAAAAAAGTCTCCATGGTGATGAGCTGTTCTTACATATTTCAATAACTTATCACACTCTATTGGATGCTGGGACTAATTAACAGGAAATGCCACTTGTCAAACTGCTTCAAACCTCAGTAATCTTTCTTGATTATTAGGTGTTGTCAAGGTTTTTTCAAGTACAACAATTAAAACAAGTTGGTCCCATTTAGCTAAAAGTGTACCCGCAATTCTCAGTGAAAAGGATGTTTTAAAAATAAGGACAAATTAACATTGAATAAACATAACCACAGCTTTCACATTATTGATTGAATTGATTGAAAAATACAACAGGGAAATGGACCGTTCAGCCCAGCAAGTCCATGCTGACCATTGATCATCCGTTCACACCAGTTCTATGTTATCCCACTTTCTCATCCACTCCATACATAATAGGGGCAATTTACAGAGCGGGAGGAGCGCTGTCTAAAAAATTCACACGTGTGTGTGTGTGTGTGTGTGTGTGTGTGTTTGTTCCACTCTGACAGTCGCCAGTCCAACTTGACAGTCGCCGGCAGTCCGCTGAAAAATCACCAAAGTGGGACAGGCCCATAACATAGAACTAGTGTGAATGGGTGATCGAAGGTCCGTGCGGACTCGGTGGGCCGAAGGATACGTTTCCATGCTGTATGTCTAAATTAATCTAAATATAAGAATTGTTTATGTAGTTTCACATTAAATGCCTTTGAAAATGTTGATATGCTACATCCACTAATTTCCCCCCTTAACTACACTGCTCGTAACATCTCCAACACATTTAATTAGATTTGTCAAAAGCGATTTTCCTTTTGCAAAGTCACGCTGACGTTGCCTAATCCTGCAATGATTTTCTAAATGCCCAATTACTGCGTTGTTGAGCATGGATTCCAACATTTCCCTGACAACTGCAAAAGATATGGCCACCAAACTGGATGTCAGAGAGGCTTACATAAAGCAGGACCCTGAAACAAGTGGGAAATGACAGGTTCTTGACCCGAAATGCCACCTGTTTCTTTTCTCCAGAGTTGCTGACTGAGCTGCTCCAGCACTTTGTGTCTATCTCCCCTTTTCCAACTTTTCCCCCCCCCCCCCCCCCCCCCCCCCCCCCCCCCCCCCCCCCCCCCCACACAATCAGTGTGACCTGAAACGTTCTTCAGAGATGCTGCCTGTTACAGTACTCCAGCACTTTGGCCTTTCATGTATTAACCAGTATCTGCAGTTCTTTGTTTCTATAGTCAAGTCAAGTCAACTTTATTGCTCACCTACACATACGAGATGTGCAGTGAAATGAAAAGTGGCAATGCTCGTGGACTTTGTGCAAAAAGACAAACAAACAACCAAACAAACAGAATGTAACAGAATCACATATTCTTTTTCGTATAGAAACATGCAAGAAAAAGATGCACAAATAACAAGGATATTAAAAGATTAGTGAGAAATCCCAAAATCTTTCATTAATACATAAAAAGAAAATATGCAAGACCAACAAAGAGCAGGCAAAACAACTTTGTACTAAAAATTAAGACACAAAGTGCTGGAGTAACTCAGTGGGTCATGCAGCATCTTTGGAGAACATGGACAGGTGACATTTCGGATTGGAACCCTTCTTCAATCTGAAGGGACTCGATCTGAAATCACCTATCCATGAAGAAGGGCATTGACCCAAAATGTCACCTATCCATGTTCTCCAGGGATACTGCCTGACTCACTGAGTAATTCCAGCAAATTAATGTTTTTTTTTCATATACCAGGAACTCCATGATGGCACAGCAGTAGAGTTGCTGCCTTACATCGCCAGAGAACCTGGTTCGATCCTAACTACAGGTGGTCTGTATGGAGTTTATATGTTCTTCCCGTGACCCACGTGGGTTTCCTCCCACATGTCAGAGACATACAGGTTTGTAGGTTAATTGGCTTTGGTAAAATTGGAAATGGTCCCTAATATATAGGATAGTGCTCGTGTATGGGGTGATCGCTGGTCGGTCTGGATTCGGTGAGATGAAGGACCTGTTTCCATGCTGTGTCTCCAAACTAAACTATTTGCAGTTCCTTGTTTCTACAACTTTATGCTATCTTTATTTAAAACCTTGCTGTTGGATCACAGGGTTGCCCTGAAATTCTGCTGGCACCTGTTGCATCCGCAGTGAACCCTCCCTCTGTAATGAGCAGGGAAGCTTTAGGTAGAGCAGCCTAACCAAGTAGAGGTTGTCCCTCACAGAACAAGGCCTCTGATTTAGCAGCAAATGAGTATTGTGGTTAACAAAAATGGATCAACATAAAGACAAATTACAATAGGCAAATCATTGTCTATTGTAATAGACAATATTAATTGTCCTTTGGCCCATCGAGTCCGTGCCGACCAATGATCACCCGTACACTAGTTTTATATTATCCCAGTTTTGCTTCTTATACACCATGGGCAGTTTACAGATTCCAAACAACCCACAAACCTGTACGTCTTTGGAATGTGGGAGGAAACTGGAGCACCCGAAGGAAACCCACGTAGACACAGGGAGAACGTACAAACTCCGCACAGACAGCACCCAAGGTCAGGATCGAACCCGGGTCTCTGGCGCTGTAAGGCAGCAACGCTACTGCTTCGCCATTCTGCCACCTCCGGACGCATTAGCTTGCACTATTGGCAGATTAGAATCAGAAATTGGAAACAATCTAGTACAATCCAGAGGATGTAAAGAATTTGGTACTGCTTTGCGAATGAATTGTCTATCTGGAACCAGATAGATATACATCATGGAGATGTTGGAATGGTTACTGAAGGGAATATGAGGGAGCATAAGAAATGGTATTTCATGTTGGATCTAACTGCCATTGGAGATCTGTGAGAAGCTCACATTAGTTAACAGAACAGAAAATAATGGAAATATTCAATAGTTCAGGCTATATCTATGGGAAGAGAGACAGGGTTATTGTTTCAGTCAAAGACCTTGATCTTCACTGTGATTTTCACAGGAGTAAATGTTAGGAGAATAATTCATTTCTCAGCCAAGTATTTATCATCTACAATCCAAGAACCCAGCAGTTTCAGGAATTGGTGGGAAAAAAGCACCTTCTGCTCTGAGTCCCAAGACACACAATGCAATTTTCCAGCAGGTTTTTAAATGGACAAGCAGCTCACTTGCCCGAAACATTTATCAAATATGCTTACGTATGACAATTTGGATTGGAACTGATTGCACAAAAGCAGGAATAAGTAGGCAAGAGTTTAAACTGTCCTCACTCCCCACTGTTATACCAGATGCCACAAAGAAAAGATCAAACATGATGCTATTTTTTTTTACCAAGGGTCGAGGAAAGTTTTTTTTATGGTGATGTTGTCAGCTCAGACTCACTTCCTTCACCCCTCACGGTGTTCCATCTTCCTGTGAGATGGGCAGGCATCATCCTACCCTGGTGAACTGTGGCAATGGACTCTTTGGCAACAGAGGAACAAAGCCCCAGGTCAGAACAAATCTGAACAACTTGTACAAGTGTTTGAAGCAGTAGAAATGCTCCAGCAAGTTCTCTGGGGTTTGATGTAAATAAAGATTCGTACTGAGGAAAAAGGTCACAGAAGTGATGATCTGCCAGACCAGATGATAGCTGATGCAGCTATAATAGGTAACCTTGACTTTATTCAGTGTACAACTTTAGCAGAAATCTTGGCTACCCTAAATAAACTGAGAGGGTGGCTGCACGAAGGCTGAAGATGGCTAAGATCAGTAAAATTATTAACATGCATAAGTTCATATGTTTCCCAGATTAAGTACAGGATGCATAAACAGCCCATTGAGTCTATATGTGAGAGTCGCCAGGTTTAGGTGCCATTTTCAGTCCCAGCTGGGCATAAAGGCCCATTGTAGCCCTCGCCTCCATCCGGATCGTCCCGCAAATGGTTATTCCTCTATTCGCCCGGCCGTTTTCAGCCTTCATGCCCTGGTGGCACCTCCCGCAGCCGACCTCGAGGGCACGGAAGGCAAGACCCGTTTCTTCTTGCTAGCCCTTTGTTGCTGCGTCTGCTGCCGTTACCGACTCCCTCCACCCTTCTCTCCGGTTCCCAATCCTCATGGGTGAGCAGGAGACGAGCCACGGACAAGGCTCCTAATCTAGGCGGGTTCCTGGATCCGCGGCGGGCGAGTCGGGCCTGCTGCCGGGGTAGGGCCATCGCCTGCACCTCTTTGGGAGATTCTACTGGGCATGTTGGAATAGTATTGGGATTAATATGGATGTCTCCATCGGCAAGCTTTGAGGAAATAATCTGCTATGAAAACACATTGAGAGCGTAGCTACAACTACAAGAGAACCTCAAAGGTTTAATGGATAAACTGTATTTTATCTGGTGTCTCAAGAACTCAAATTTAAACACAAATATGTTGTGTATATATGGGAATTTTGCACATCTACAGACTTCCCTTGTAGAATTATATGAAGCAGTGAACAACTTATTGCTAATAAATAGTCCAACAGTGCAACGGGCCACAACATGAATATCAATGCCAGAGCCAATAATGTAACAGATAATGTTGTTTATAGAAGGGTAGGTTATGTGGAATTTGCAACCAATACAGCAAGATAGGGTTAAAAAACATTTGGACAGGGAAGTGGGGGCGGGTGAGACTAATGCAGTTTGGGCATGTTGATCGGTGTGGGCAATTTGTGCCAAAGGGCCTGTTTCCACACTGTATGACTCTAGGGTCGAATGACAATCAGTGTATTCCTGGATTGCAAATTCAGAATTCAGAGTTCTTCTCTACATATTTTACTCTCCGGGGCAGGGTTCAAGTTCTATAGCTGACTGACTGAGGGAAAGGATCAGCCACTCACCAAAGGTACTTTTTTTACCTTGTTGCTTTAGAGATGTTAGATTTTGGAGAGAGACAGCGTTGGAACAGGCCATTCGGTCCACCGGGTCCGATTCGACCTGCAATTGTCCCGTACATTAGCACTGTCCTACACACTAGGGACAATTTACAGAAGCCAATTGACCTAAAAACCTGCACGGCTTTGGAGTGTGTGAGGAAGCTGGAAAACCCGGGGAAAACCCACGCAGTCACAACGCAGGGAGAACGTACAAACTACGTACTGACAGCACCCGTAATCAGGATCGAGCCTGCGTCTCGGGCGCCATAAGGCAGCAACTCTACCGCTGTGCCACTGTGCTGCCCGGTAATTGAAAGTTCAAAAACAGTGGTTATTTTTAAAATACATGGCAACTCTTATTCTAACTGAAAACGCCGTGTGCTTTCCCCTTAATGCATGCTGATAGCACATTGGTTAAATCTTCAATCTGATTTACTGCTTGCATGGTTTTCCTCTTATCTAACGTTACTATTAAATCACTTCACTTAGGTTACAGATGGAAGGGTCAGTTTGAGTCATTGAATCATTATCACAGTCCATCATACATAAACTGATCTAATCAACCAAGGCTGAGGTACTCTTAACACTCAGAGGGCAAGGTAAAATGTAAGCTTTCATCAAATACCATCAAATACCCTTTTATAATAACCTTTTAAATATGGTGATCCAATTTGGAAGAAGCTTTTTATTTTGCTCGCATTCTATGATTGTAGTTACATTTTTAGACAGTAATGTCAAAGGTGCTGATAGTAGTTACATCAATAATATCCAAACATATCAATTAGTGGACAGAAATGCACTTATGACTATTTACATTATTAAATTAATGCAATTCATCTCCTGGCTGCTATTTTTTTTTTTTTTTTAAATCAGCAGCTAGGAGTTGAATTGCATTAATTTAAGATTCCTGACGTCTCTTCAATATTACTGGGTATGGGCCATAAGGGTAATTAACTCATTACAACTTTGGAAGTATCTCAGTGATTTAAAGCCAGAATCATCTGAGCACCTGATCTCTACCTCAATCAGCATCAGATTTCATCCTATGTATACAAAAATCCTCAAAGCTAATTCCATCCACAAAAGAAGTGCCTATGGTAGACGTTACTCCATCATTTCCATACGCTCTAATTCACAAATGTGGATTAAGTGGATTTTTCGTGCAACATTGATGTATTTTGGGATGGTGGGGAATGGGGGGGGGGGGGGGGGGGGGGGGGGAGGAGGAGGAGCGGTTTGGAGGCTTTTGGAGCATGGCAAAATGCAGGCGTTCAAAGCAGCTGAATGATGAGCTGGGAGAAACAGCAGAAACAATGGCCATTTTGTTGGAATAAAATCTCAAACTTGCACAAATGGTTCTTCCTTTGTTCAAGATGACTTGTAAGAACTAAGTCTCACATTTGAAATTTAACGATGACTTAAAAATGGAACGAACCACTTGTGCAACACAGAACTCTCTCATTCGAATAATATGTTCATCGATTCTTTCTCCCACCTCATCATTTTGAAAGGCCCGCATCTTGCCATCCTTCAACTATTACGTTGGAGGGAGGCAGAAAATAGCAACGCTTTCAGCAGGGTGTTGCCGAGAACTATATTTTGCATTCCTTGTGTCTTTTCCTTTGATCTATCTATTATACTGGAGTTTGACGTTTGTGTTTATATATGGTATTATCTGGCCTGATCGGACAGCATACAATACAATCTGTTCACTGTGCCTCGATGAACACATGACAATAATAACCTAAACCTAAAGAAGTTGTGGGGGTTAGAAGTTTGGGGGGGGGGGGGGGGGGGGTGACATTCCAGCACAACAAGATAGAAAGACACTTGGAGGATACAGATCCCTTTGAGTGAAGAGCTAGTGGGAGGATGTAGCTACCTTTTGAGTGTAAAACACAGATGCAGATTAACAGCACTTTGTGCTTTTCTCAAGATTCCAGCATATGCAGTTTCTTGTGTCTCTATCTAAGTCTACATTATTTTGCACCTCCACAGTTCTCCAGAGTGGTCTGCATTCTTTATTTGGTTGCTAAGTTGTCAAGATGTATGGAAAAGAAAGGAACCACTTTAATATTAATCCAACTGCGTTAGACTTTAGGGATAGTGTAGAAACAGGCACGTTGGCCCACCAGTCCAACAATCACCCATACACTAGTTTTATCCTATACACTAGGGGCAATTTACAGAAGCCAATCAACTTACAAACCTGTACGTCTTTGGAATGTGTGAGGAAACTGAAGAAAAACCACATGGTCACAGGGAGAACATAGAAACTCGATACAGACAGCACCCGTAGTCAGGATCTAATCCTGGTCTCTGGTGCTCAAGGCAGCAATCCTACCGCTGTTCCACCCAAAGAAGGGAATGCAAGTTACAAGAAGCTACTGAATATAGTTACTTATAAAATATGAAACACTCCAAGAATGACGATTGTAAAAGAAAATCATGGTACACCAATGCTTTCTCATATTTATTTAACATGAAATTTGATGGCTTTTCTAGTTTTGTTTCCATTACAAAATATTCAATGAAGATTTATTGAACCGGCCTCACAGAAGCTCTTGCTGTTTTTAGGAATGCAGAGAAACAGACATTAGTTAAATAAGTCAGTGCATAACTGCAGCGTTCACACAGACAACAATAGAAACCAGACATCTGCCTGTCTCTCGTTGAAGGCTATTCTCTCTCCTATCCATCAAAAGCATTCACTGTTGAGGCAGCTTGTCATTGCTTTGTGTACCATGCCCATTACATGCGCACCCTGGCTGGCCTGTGCTGTCCCAGAAATGAATTGAAGCGCTAATGTCAGCTGAAGATGACAAGTTGCTGAGGCCCATGGAAAACTATGCAATGGGAATGCTATTAGAAAGAACTCAATAGCTATAAAGGCTATTCTTCCAATCATTTGTTCAAAATGAATCATGTTGCAAGCTAGGACTAATGAATGCATGAGCTATATTCCAATGATGAATTGAAATACTGCTTGCCCTCACAATTATGAAAAAGCCATTGATCACGTTTTGTAGGTTTGCTCCTGCAGTTAGTTTTAGAGATACAGCATGGAAATGGCTCTTTAGCCCAATGAGTCCACGGTGACCAACAATCAACCGTACACTATTTCTATCCTATACACTAGAGACAAATTACAAAGGCCAATTAACCTACAAACCTACACATCTTTGGATTGTGGGGGAAAACCCAAGCACACGGAGAAAATCCACGCAGTCACAGGAAGAATGTACAGACAGCACCTGTGGTCAGATTGAACTTGGGTCTCTGTTGCGGTAAGGCAGCAACTCTACCACTACACCACCCCCTTTTTTGTGTGAAAAGCCTCCATTTTCCCATTGGGACATTTGAGTTCCTTACCTGCAATAAAAACCTTTCAAAATGAATTATAGCTACCTGGATTAAATAAAGAACCAGCAATCCTTACCTCTGCAAGCCATCAATACCTTCAAAGAGGGAGAAAGAAGAGGCAGGAAGTGTTATCGTGAGATGAATCATTGAAAAGACGAGAAGAACAATTCAAAATTAATGTAAGTGAAAAAAGCACTTAAAAAGTCTGACTTTTTTTTTGAAAATAATTGGCTGATGCTCCACAGGTGTACTAGTTACACAATTGGGGAATTGACTTTCACCCCAATCTTGAGTTTTATGTTATTAATTTATGAAATATACAAAAACCTCATACAAACTCAGTACAATTAATTTAGACTTTACTATAGTGATGCAGTGTGGAAACAGACACTTCAGCCCACCGAGACAACACTGACCAGCAATCATACCTTACATTAACACTCTCCTACACTAGGGATAATTTAACATTTTTACTGAAGCCAATTAACCTACAAACCAGTACATTCTTGGAGTGTGGAAGGAAACCGGAGCACCCAGAGAAAACCCACACGGTCACAGGGAGAACGTACAAACTCCATACAGATCACTTAGTCAGGATCAAACCCAAGTCTCAGGCACTGTAAGGCAGCAGCTCTACTGCTATGTGGTGTCGCCCTAATATATACATTTATAACCATCCACTTTTCCTTTTGCTAAATATCGATAGGACAAGACACAGATGGTGTAATGTGGCAACAAATAAAATACTGTAATAACAAGGAACTGCAGATGCACATAGAAAGGCACATAGTGGTGGAGTAACTCAGTGGGTAGAATTGCTGCCGTGCAGTGCCAGAGACCACAATTCAATCCAGACTACAGGTGCTGTCTACTGTATTCCGCTCTTACATCTTTTATTATGGGCTCTAGTAGTTATCTGTTTTCTCTCAAGTTTTGTTTTTAATATTGATGTAACATTAGCTTTACTCCAATGTGTAAAGCTATATCACTTCTATATGTCTCAGTCTCAAGAATGTTGGAAAATGCCACCAATGCATCTACTGATAACATGGCCACGTCTTTAAGTACCCGACTGGCATTGTTTGGGTTTTTTGCTGCTCTTTACATGACCTGGCATCACCTGAGCCGCAAACTATGGCTCTGGTAATCCCATACACATGCTATCACTATTTTCACCAAAATACGACTAGAAGCATTCAAGCCACAGAAATTTGCACCCCTGTTTTGTGAGTGGTTAATGTTATCTTATTTGGTTACACAAAGAATTTCCATCTTTCACTTTTGACATTATAACATTGCCTGACTATTTACAAGATATAACATTTAATTACTAACATTTAAATGTTTAAAGTTATTAATGACTAGGTCTTGAAAACCTTTCTCATATTTGAAATTTATAAAATGTATACAACTATTCAATGAGGTAAAAATTTCATTTCTGCCAGTCAATTTATTTAAAAACTTTGAACAAGCTCAGCCTGCCATGATTACTGTACACATCCATATTTTAAACCTATAACTTGATTTCAAGTCAGTGCACCTTCCATAGTTTGCTGACATACATAGGTCCCCAGGTTTTACCCTTCACTGGCACAATTAATTGTCCATGCTGTACACCTTTAGCAAATGTGAAGTTATGAGAAAGGGAGCGTGCCAAGTCTGCTAAATTCACAGTCTGAATGTTGTCATACGAATTCAGGAGAGAGGCCACAACATCATCATTTTCTGCTCGTGACAGTGTGCATGTAGAATAAACCAATGTCCCTCCAGGGCGCAATGCCTCAAGAGCAGACCTGCAAGTCAACAGTAGAGAGAAAGTTAAGTCATTTGTATTAAATGCACAACAGAGGTCAACGCCAAATCATAAGTAACCGTATTGTCCAATCACAAACATACCCAATCTTTTCTTTAAAACTTCTCTCTACAGACAGTATATTCTAAAAGTGTTTAAAGTCATGCCACAGTGTATCACAATCATTCTGGAGTTCTCTGGAACATAAAACGGAACAGTACAGCACAGAAACAGGCACTTCAGCCCACAATGTCTGTGCCGTACATAATGTCGAGGTAAACTAATCTCATTGGCCCGCACTTGATCCATTTCCCATCATTCCCTGCATGTCCATGTGCCTACAATATTAAACCACAGGAAGACTTTCTGAATCAAGATTGAGGTCAAATGTTTCTTTTTTTTAACAAATTTATGTAAGTGATTCATTTCTTAAATTTATTTTTTATCAGCAGTAAACATCCAACTAGGAAATTCGGAAGACATCGCCCCTTTACGGCTCACTTTTTAAAAAAATTTCTGTTCCCCTTGTAAAACGGCAACAGTTAATATTGGGAAATGTCCTTTAATGCCCATGTCACGTACAAAATTTCACAATCCTCTGGGCGTTGCAATGGCCCTCTGGATATTTTTGCTATTTGTTAAATTTTTAAAATTTGTCATCCAAAAAGTGATCTTTAAATTTTTATCAGGTTTTCGGAAGACATTTTCCTCGCTTAAAAAAAATTTTGCAAAAAATTAATATTAGAATACAAATCACAACTCTTTTGCTATCAATGTGGATCCAACGTTTCATTCCTTTGCAAATTGCTTAGAATATCCTTTTTAATACAGGGACTTTAATAAATCATTTCAAATAAATAGGTTAGTACGAGTTGCTGACCAGTATGAAAAAATGTAGATTTAAGGAAATGCAGGAAAGTGTTAAATGGCACAGGAGACAATCAAATCAATTGATATTCATACAATTCACAAATATAATATTTACACAAATATAAAATGCACTTGTACTACAATTTTAGGTCAACCTTTCAATAAAACATGCATGAGCTTGGCAATGCTTTTTTACATCTCAGTTTTAGCCTTCTAATTGCACAGCTTGCATCATCATTGTAAATAAAACAATATTTAAATATTGTTACATTTTTTAAACCAAAGCACCATTAGATCTACATCCATTTAAAAAACAAAATTAATTACGATGGAAGTAATGCAGCATGCTAAAGATACATGACGGTATGTAAAATATCAGCCAATGAAAAAAGCTTTCCAAATAACTCACTCAATTAATTCCATTAAATGCGTAACATTAAAAATAAAATGGCAATCGACTGAAATAATTATTAAAGTTGACGATGCTACAAGAGACTTTGGCATTTGGTATTTTGTACTAAGCACCTCTCCACTAAATGCACTTTAATGTAATTCTAAAGTACGGTTAGCTTCTGCTAAATGGGTTACTGGAATTGTGAGTTCCTGAAAATCAACCAATTAACAAAAAAGAGCTGATTCAATAAAAAAAATGACATTATGGATTGAAAACTAGTTTCCATTAAAAGGGTGACTGCGTCAGCATCACTGTTAAGCATTTAATAGGGTGTAATAGTTCTGTTTTAGGTCATATTTCCAGTTAACAAAGTGAACAAATACATACAAGCAGCAAAACACCAATTAAAAAAAAATGCAATGCAATAAATCACGTTCACTTTGATAATCTTGATAATTTTACCAGGACAAACTATTCAACACGTTTACCAATACTGTCTCCTCTTTTTAAACACAAATTATTGCATTTCAAAATCCGTAACAAAATTTCACTGTAAAAGTGCTAATTTTGCACAATATATTTATAAAGCATGACCATTCCTGTTGTGAAAGCTTGTACTTTACATGTGGTCCTATAAGATATCTTATTAGGAAAGACAGGACTTGTTTTACTTCGGTTCCTGTAATTATATTTTCATTGATTGCAAAAATAATTTTATTCAAAGAAGGATTGATATATGCATAACTATTACATTTTATCCTCCCAAGTTCTTGTTGGGAACAAAGATAAAGCTTATGAGGTGTTAGAAAAAATGTTTTCTAAAGCAGTGCGTGGTATCAGGATAGATGGGATCCCACAGTACACCAAGTAGCACCACTGTTGTGCCAACTCAATATAATTGAATAGTCAAGGCAATGTTTTGTTTATAAAAGCAAAAATTGAATTAATTTATACTTGAAGTTGCCACTTTTCAATGGTCAAGTAATTAGTGGCTGCCCTAGCGTTCAAGATTCTCTGTTTTCATTATCTTTGCCGAATGCATCTAACCATTATTACTTATGCAGAAGTGGGGAAAATACCCTACTTTTGATGATTAGCTTCAGTCAATATCGCTGCAGTGGACCAGTCAACCGTCTTAATTTTTCATGACAGATTTCTGAATATAACTGTAACTGACAATAAACATCCAGTTTACCAAAAATAAAGTTAGATATACATTCCTTCACTGAGCAGTAAGTTATTATCCCAATTCTTCATATTTTCTGCAAAAGCTAATATCATTTATTTTTTCATCACCTACAAAATGGTTCATGATTTGCTTCAACAATAAACTTAAGACAGTTTTGGCTATTTTCACCGTTACAAATTATTTGGCCAGAACATTTATGAACAATATCAACAGTGCCACCTAATGGAGATGTGCAGAACTTGGATACACAAATCGCAAAAGTTAAAACTGGGTCCCTGGAACCCTCTATTCACTCTTCTCCAATTACATTACATGAAATGTCGATACATTTACTCAACAGAATTAAGCTGCTAACATAATTCAAACGTTACATTTTGCCAAGAGGTTTTCAATTCATCTACAGGATGGATCTAACTTCAATGAAAAAAATTGAAATGGTGAATTCACACCAGTCGCTCCACATTGGCAGCTCCAGATCCATTTTGTCAATCTTTGCACGTAACGTGCAGGAGAGCGAATCCCAGTGGCAGTCATCACATTGTAATCTCATAACCCCAAGTATAGGTAGATCACACTCGAATATAATGACAATGTTTTACCCCAGGGTCAGACTCTAGCACAGCGGTTGTTCAATTCTGACTCATTATAAACATATGTAGGCAGGAACAATATGTCTAACAACTATATTTTGCTTAATATATTGTAAGAAAAAATAAAATATATTTATTTTGCACAATATAAAACTGCCAGCATCAACATCACTAGGTTATCTTTAATTTGGATTAAGGATAGTATAGGGTTGAAGTAAAAAGTAAGCATGTCTTCCAGAAAAAAGATATGGATGAGGAAATTGAAGGCAATTAGATAACTTGGCAAGATCTTGAAGCGCATTAGTTTGCAGTAAAAACTAAATATTTGCTACATGACTGGCCAGAAATCCCGATGGTTGAGCAGAGTTCTGTGTTGGATTATTGCAATTTTACTGCAGAAGCATAATAGGTATTATTTATCCTGGTACTAAAATAGCAATGATTTTGTATTTATAGAATGCAAAAGAAAGTCATATTAGTTCAATCCAAAGGGTTGGGTGCATGTCAGGAAAGAAAGAAATGTTCATAGAACTAGAAACTAAAAACACATGGCATTAGAAAAGTAAGATAATCAGCATAAGATGATGAGAAAGAAGTAATCAGCACATAATGGAAACTAGATTGGACCATGGAACAAGCTAATGGGACATTTGCAAAAAGATATGGCGTAATGGGATTGTGAAACCACTGCTGAAAGAGGGCATATACTGTTGGGGATGTAAAATTACCAGCTTGACATGGAAAAACTACTTTCAAAGCAGGGGGTTAGGGCTTTGGTTGCCATGTGGAAACTTGGACCTCCTTTCATTTAAAAGGTTCTTTATTTAAAAGTTACAGCATCCAAAAGTTACAGAATCCAAGCCACTGTTGGAGATGAAACGATAGAATGTACGTTGATGAAAGCTGTGCATCTTATCTAATTGGTGTGGATAACAGGGCTCAGAGTGGGGCATGTTCAATCCAAAATGATGCAAAAGCAACTACATTTCTGAGTTATTAACCAATAGTGGATTTTATCTACTTTGTAAAAAGGGTTACGTCCACTCAAAATGAAGTCTAATTTATTGATGGAAAAACAATTGTAAAAAGTAGCATCACTACCTAAACCATAAAGAAATCTAAATGTGTAATATATCACCCAATTATGAATAATGCCAATTAATATATTAGTCACATTATAAATAACTGAATAGTGTCATGTTTGAGTTTGTGCAACAAAATCCAATATATCCATACCCTATCATAGAGATGTGCAGCTTGGAAACTGTCTTTAGCCCAACTTATACATGCCGACTATTGGTATTCAAGGCTAGCCTGCGATTGGACCCATATCCCTCGAAAGCCTTCCTGTCCAAATGTCTTTTCAAAGTTGTAATTGTATCCACTACTAAAGCTTCCCCTGGCAGATCATTCCAGATGTGGAGGAACGATTCGCCTGGGGAAGCAAAAATAGTGGATACAGATGTGGACTATCCTCAGAGTGTAAAAGTTGCACAAGATCCCTCTTCAATCTCCCTCTCTCATCTTAAGCCGATGCCCACTACCCTACTCTGACAAAGAGACTGGAACATTTATTTTTTTCCATGGCCCACATGATTTTGTATACTTTAATAAGGACATTCCTCAGCCTCCGATGTTCCAAAGATAAAACATCTTAAATATCTAATTCTTTCTTTAACATACTATAATTATCTGCACTATATCTTTAAAATCAAAAATGGTTACACTTTCTAAACATTAAAAATTGGTAGTTGTAAATTACTTTGATAAATTTGCTCACAGTATTGCAAATAATCATAAGGGCATAGGTTATTGCTTCTATAATATTTTTATTTAAAAATAGTTTGGACAATAATGGCGGCACACAGATAGGAAAAGTAGTTGAAACATTCAACAATAGATGGTATTGGCCTCTCTGAGTCTTGTCTATAATAAAAATGTAGCTGTGGATCCCTCTGGGGAAAATACTTCCCTGAAACCAATATCCTCCAAGTTGAAAGAATCCGCATTTTTCATTACATTAAAAATATTGGCTGGGCATGTATTGTTCTCATTGGCATGTATGTGTTACATTTATATTTGCCTGCAGTTTCTCATAGGTTTTGCATTGAAACTTGCTGTAAATTAACAGCCTCTGCTCTGCATCTGGAACTTGGAGATGGTTTAACAATTTATTTTCTCAATAAATTTATGAGAGAATTATTAAAGAGTGCATTGTCCAATTCAGGATTTTTTTTAAAAAAAGAGATGAGAGACAGCATGTAAACAGGGTCTTTGGCCCACCAAGTCCCACTGACCATCAACCCACCCATTTACATTACACCTACACTCATCTAAATTTTATTCCCTCCACATCGTTATAGATTCTACCACTCACACACACTAACCTACCAAACCGCACGTCTTTGGGATGTGGGGAGGGGAGTCCACGCAGTCACAGGGAGACCATACAAAGTCAGGGCTCGAAATTAGCAGTTGTCCGGGTGGCAATGACCACCTAAAGTGCCGCCGGGCAACCTAAATGCCGAGTCATTTTGCCCGGCATGGCACTGCAGATACTGGTTTATACCGAAGATAGACACAAAAAACTGGAGTAACTCAGCGGGTCAGGCAGCATCTCTTGAGAAAAGGAACGTGACTTTTCGTGCCGGCGCCGACAACGTCGTGCGGAGCAAAGATATTAGGTGCACGGTGTCAAAGGGTCGGAGCGAATGACGGGCCCCGCACAGCAATGGCCAAAGATCCTATCTTTGGAAGCTACAGCGGCTCCTCCTCCTCGCACACCCCACCCACCCTGATAGCAGCTCCTCCTCCTCCTCCTCCTCCTCGCATACCCCACCCACCCTGATAGCAGCTCCTCCTCCTCCTCCTCCTCGCATACCCCACCCACCCTGATAGCAGCTCCTCCTCCTCCCACACCCCACCCACCCTAATAGCTCCTCCTCCTCCCACATCCCACCCCATCCCGCACCTTGCCATCTCAACCCCCCTCCCCCCCCAGGTTTTACTTCTACAGTCGGTCATTTACATCACAAATTTGGTTAGGAGATATTTCAGTTGAAATTTTAACGTTAATTTTGAAGTGGGAATGATGAAAACAGCGTCTATCAATAATTTTTTTTTAATCTGGTGCATACAAACTGGGTATCTTCATTGCTGTTCACAACACATACATTTAATCTGAATGTCTGGTAATGTGGCGTTTTGACACCTTTAAACATATTACCAAAAGAACATTTGCTGCAGTTATTCCTTTGGCCATCTCTTGTCAGTGAGTGTAATGTTTAACCTGTCAGATGGGTATAGTCAGTTTTAACAGCTATTTTCATAAAATGCCTTTAGAAATTTCCTTGCAACCTGTATATTTTGTTGTGGCTAAATTATGTGGGAAGTGAGTGTTTCTGTATCAATAGCAATAAAGACCCATGCTATGACCATGTCATGATAATTTTCTGTCCATCACAGAAAACCTGCTTGCATCAATCTGTAGTGCGCATGGTTAAGCATATATGTTACCATGCGTCAGGATTTATTGACACAGGTTGATCATACGCTGAATAATCCAACCATATTTTTGTTGTAAAGTGGAAAGAAATAATAGAAATTGCAGTAATTGCAATGTGTAAAAAAAGAGTTGAGATACTGTATTATAATTTTGCTCCATGTCAAGATACAAGATACAAGATACATTTAATTGTCATTTGGACCCCTTGAGGTCCAAACGAAATGCCGTTTCAGCAGCCATACATTACAAACAAATAGACCCAAGACACAACATAATTAACATAAACATCCATCACATTGCTGTGATGGAAGGCCAAATAAACTTATCTCTCCACTGCACTCTCCCCCCCCCCGATGTCAGAGTCAAAGTCAAAGCCCCCGGCTGGCGATGGCGATTGTCCCGCGGCCATTAAAGCCACGCCGGGTGGTGCGAGGTCGCACACCGGGTCTTGCTGTTAGAGCCCCCGGCGTGCGCTCGCAGAGTCCCGCGGCCATTCCAAGCCGCGCGGGGCAGTGATGTAGGCCCCGCTCCAGGAGCTCTTCAACCCCGCAACTCGGGCGGGGGAAGTCGCCGTTGCGAGAGCCCTGAAAAGCGGTCTCCCTCCAGGGACCCGCGGGCTCCCGGTGCCGCCGTCCACAGACCTGCCGTTGAAGCCTCCGACTCTCCGGTCGGGCCGCAGCAGCAGCAGCAGCAGCGCTCCTCCACCGCTCCACCCGCTCCGGACTCGGCCAGCCCCGCGACGGCGACGGTGAGTCGTCGGCACCAGAGTCCCCGGTCTCTTCCTGTTGGAGGCCGCTCCTCGTTGCAGCCCCAACGATAACGGAAACCCGACGAGAAAAGGTCGGGTCTCCCGTGCAGGGAGAGATTTTAAAAAGTTTCCCCCCCCCCCCCCCCTCCCACCCCCACCCCCCCCCACACACACACACCCAACCAACAAAAATAAACAAAAACTACATAAAAACATAGACAAAAAATAATAAAACGCGGACAGACTGCAGAGGCTGCTGCTGACGAGAGTCGCGCCGCCCACCGGATGTCATTGTGGTATATATCATGTCTTGATTGGTGAATATGTTTAGTATGTGACTTTATTTAAAGCAGAAATAATATGCAAATAACTACGCACTTCGTTCGAGCACATTATCGCACATGTCATGCAAGCCGTCTTAAATTGACCACCTAAACTGTCATTTAGCAACCTAAAAAGCTGCCTAAGTTGCCCGCTGGCAACAGGGGGAAAAAAAGTGAGAGCCCTGACATATAAACAGTACCCGAGGTCAGGATCAATCCAGGGCCTCCAGCGCTTTGAGACAGCGGCTGTACCACAATGGCACCTGATTTGAGAATGAATTTAGGGGCAACACAAAGGCAGCGCCTAAATTCATTCTCCAATCAGGTTGAAAATAAACCAAAAAATATCACAATAGTTAAGTGGTAGCATGAAAACAAGAATACTTAAAACAATGGTTCTTCTGATTCAGAGGCCCAAACCTATTTTGGCACATACAGCTCACATCCCTTGGGTTCAAGTACATTCATGCTGTATTTATAAAACCAAATGTTTAACCCAGTGTTTAACAATCCAGATTTTGGATAGCAATATTCTGAACTGAGTAATTAACTGCAAATTTCAGAACTCTGTTAAAGATGCTGTAAAATCTGTTTAGCCTCATTATTTATCATAAAATTCAGCCCATTCATATTTCTTGTTGCTAAAGACATTACAAATTGTTTTACATATTGCTGCTAGGTCTTTTCCTATTTCACCCAATTTTAATTACAGAATTTAAATTTCACATTATGCTTGTTTTATAATTAATAACTGAACAAGGTAGATGCTGTAATTAAGGTGAGAATTATTTAAAATCTGCTTCTCCCTGGAAATTGTATGGCTTAAGGTGGATGTGGTGATATTGCCTTGCAAAATGTATGAGTACTGTATGGTCATTTCCCATGGGTTTTTTTTTTGTATATATTAACCTATTAAAAGACAAGGCACACAGTACAAAAAGGAAAGACAATAATAAAATCACCTCAAAGAGATATACCTACTTGGAATAATATTCCCCATTGCACAGGAAAGAGCATACTAAAATTAAACTGGCTGTATCATTACACAGCATCCATAATTACGCAGTGGCAATCAAATGGATTCTTATTAATAATCAGACATTTTGGCAGATGTTTTTTAAACCACACAATTATTTGAACTAAAATCAATATAAAAATCAAGCCTTAAAATGGTAGTTTTTAAGATTAAAAACATGGAAAATTCATGTAAATGCATCTGATAAAAGCTGCATTGTTTTGAGGTGAATACTTCTTCGGAGATTCGCGTACAACAACTATCACAGAACAATCTTTTGAATTCTGAATTCTCCATCTTTTAAGTAACTCACTCATGAATTCCTAAGTCATTGGAGTAGAATTAGGCCATTCGGCCCAGCGAGTCTACTCCGTCATTCACTCATGGCTGATCTCTCAACCCCATCATTGCCTTCTCCCCATATCCCTTGACACCCTTGCTAATCGAGTATCTGTCAATCTCCAATCCAACGGCCTCCACAGCCGTCTATGGTAATGAATTCCAGACATTCGCCACCCTCTGACTAAAGAAATTCCTCCTCATCTAAAGGTACGTCCCTTTATTCTGAGGCTATGACCTCCAGTTCTTGACACTCCCACTAGTGGAAACACTCTTTCCATACCCACTCCATCCAGGCCTTTAACCATTTGGTAAGTTTCACTCTATCCTTCAGAAATGGGTGTATCTGCATGTCATCATTCTGACTCAGCTTTTCTTACTCGATTGATATAGCCTGTCCAGATGTGCAAGTCTCATTGTTGACAACATATTAAACAATGAAGCATTATATGTTTATAACTGAATGCTTTATCATCTATGGATTCAATCTATCAGATACATTCCACTTGATCTACTCATCATTGCCTCATCTTCCCTTCTACTGAAAACAAGTTTATCTCCAATTCCCAGTTCCGATGAGGGCTTCTGTACCTGAAACATTAACTCTCCCCAAAGTTGCTGTTGACCTCTGACTGTTTTCAGCATTTTCCGTTTTTAAGACAAGGCATCACGTTGTTAAATAATAAACACCAGTTCATGCACAAAATAGTTCATGAACTTAAAGCAAAAATAAAGAACACAACCTCGAGAAGTGAGCTATAAGGTTAAGATCAAATTCTGATTTACCGTAAGATTTGCCAGAAGAAAGAGCACAATCCATGTCGTTAACCTACCTTGGCAGTTGCATGGTATGTGAATGTAAAGATGTCACCCAATTAATGATCAATCTATCAAAATGTCTGCATCAGGCCCTGAAATGATGAAAGGGCAATCCAAGTGGCAGTGAGTTTGGGGAGCCATAAGTCCAAGGTCACGTTCCTTTCCTTGGATGCTATTCTTACCAGAAATCACATCTCAAATGTAATTTTCTGAAGGAAATCTATCCAATTTACGTTTGAACAAATCAATACTCATCTCAGGAGATTATGTTCCATAGACTGACCATTTGCTTATTGAAGTATCGGACAATTATTCAATTTCAAATGTCAAAAAATGAACAGATGAGCTTCATGATTTTTCTTGCCATACCTCAATAATTGCTCCTGTAAAACAGGTAGATTAGACGCATGTGCAATCCTTATGCGAGCCTTAAGGACATCAGAAGAGTACAACCAACTTCTGTCATTTGAACAAGGAGCATCCACCAGCACCTGAGAAAACAATAAATAAATTTGTGCAAAAAAAGTGTACGTCCAGGTGGACTCAAAATGCCACTCTTTCCCACTCCAAGGAACAGGAAGGTGACCTATCTAGTAATGTATAGGAAGGAACTGCAGATGCTGGTTTAAACCGAAGATAGACACAAAAAGCTGAAGTAACTCAGTGGGTCAGACATCTCTGGAGAAAAGGAATAGGAGACCCTTCTCGACCCAAAACATCACCTATAGATCTTCAATATATCTAGTAATCTCCCTTTAACAAAAGCTCCAAATTTAAATTACCTATTATTCATTTACTGTTTGTGCAATTTTGCAGTCAAAAGATTGCCTGCACTGGTAATTTAAAGCTTTAAAGGACAACTAAAAATGTGATACGAAACTTCTTTGTTACCCGTCGCAAAATAATAGTACTGTATACTGTGGAATTGGCATCATCATTCCAGTGCACAACCCTCAAAAAATTACAATAAGAGCTGTTGATCAAATAACCATTTCAACATGTGCTGAAAAGGGCTAAATGAATTAACAGCGAGGTCCTCAATTTTGTGCTCCAAGATGTCCCAGGATGGAAATTTGTCATAAACTGAACACTAATCTAATCAGGAAGTGAATTTGTAAGCAAAGCTTACCACCAAAGGAAAACAAAAAGCCTCACAGTCAATGTGACATTTGGTGAATGTTAAGAACTGCTTATTAGCTGAGTCAATTACATCTTTGTCTCACTAGTATTGATAGGTTGGTTTTTGGGGAAAATTATGGAAATTATATTCTCCTGGAAATAACATCAGGGATTGGAAACAGAACCCAATATTTAACAGTACCATTTCAATGTGTGGT
This sequence comes from Leucoraja erinaceus, assembly GCF_028641065.1. NCBI lineage: Eukaryota > Metazoa > Chordata > Chondrichthyes > Rajiformes > Rajidae > Leucoraja > Leucoraja erinaceus. The sequence continues at coordinate 22,246,802 of NC_073389.1, read as the reverse complement.
TTACGTATGTATGGCCAAGCACAATTTCAGATAGTGTCAGGTTCAATTAATCAATGAAGTCCAGTCTATAAAGTCTAGTCTGATTATGTAGCAGTTAATGACAAAGACATAGGAGTAGAAAGATGTAGATGCTCCCAAGTAATCAATACTGAGGACATGTAGTTTTAAGGATATAATTTAAATTCCTTGTAATTTATAAATAAGTAACTGAAGAAATTATTTGAAACTCAAATGGTCAATAATTATTGAACATAAATTACTGTTATTTTCAGTGAAACTCCAAGGACAATCCAATTGCATTATATTCACACTTGGAATGAGTGTCCTTGTGCACGGTACAAAGGAATAAAACAATATATTTGCAGACTAAAATAGACTGATTTCACCTGAACATAAATGCTTACTGAAAACTGACAACTTAGCACCCCCATGTGGCTATGTCAGTACTACATGGAGGCATGAAAATTAGAGCACGAAAGAAACAGAATTAGGTTATCTGACCGCCCCCTTTTCTTTCCATATTCACACTTGACCGTATTACTTTATACTTTTTATTGCCTTTGCATCATCTGCCCTATACTCTAAAGTAAAACAGAAAAGTTAAGCTAGCACTATGTGGTCGTTAGGCACAAATGAGTGTCTCAATTGCACAGGAATGCTATTAAATGTTCCTCAGTCTGAAGGGTCCCAATCAAAAACGTCACCTACCCATGTTTTCCAGAGTTGCTGTCTGATCTGCTGAGTTACTCCAGCAATTTGTGCCTTTTTTTTTGTAAACAAGATTCAGCAGTTCCCTACATCTCCTTCTTGCTAAATGTAGCAATTTCACCATGAAAAAAAAAACTGCTGGAGGAACAGAGTGGTCCAGGCAGCATCTGTGGAGGGAGATGGACAAATTATATATCAGGTTGGGACTCTTTAAGGCTGGAGGAGAAGGGACATAGCTAGTGGAAAGACGGAAGGGAAGGGGCAACAGTTGACACAATAAGTGAATCCAGGTAAGGAGGGGGTTAATAGGCAGATGAGTGAGGTGTGAGTGAGAAGGGTGGAGGTGGTCACAGAGGCTGGAGGTAACAAGTGGAGAAAACAAAGGCTGCGGATGGTGGAATCTTTTAAGAAAGGGAGGCGAGGAGTGAAATGGTGGACGGAAGGGAACACAGAACCGGAGGAGGTGGTTAAGAAAAAGGGCTCAAAGAGAGGGTAGGTGTAAATGACACAGAAGGGGTGGGGAGAAGAGACGCGGAGCGAAACGAAAGAGCATTCACTATAGCAAAGCATGATCAAAATACAAACTCACCTTGTCAAATATTTGTGGCTTTTGTGGACCAATGTCTCTTCCATCCAGATTGGTCACAGAAATTACCCCTCTTAAGTCTTCGGGTACAAAAGACTCGAGTGTTTGCTTCAGCCATTTAAAACGCAAACTGTCGTGTTCATTGCAGACAAAATGACCTTTTGAAATAGTGACACAAATATGAGAATGTAGTCAGATTCACATTTATTGTCACATGCACCATTTAAGGTACAGTGATATTTGAGTTACCATGCAGCCATACAATTAGAAGAACACAACAAAATTTAAAAGAACGATTGAACTTAATATAAACATCCACCACTGCGATGGAAGGCAATAAAGTTAAATCAGTCTCCCTCCTTTTGTTCACCCGTGTTTGGGGCCTTGACCCTCCCCAGTCGCTGCTACGGACGGCCCGATCTGCAGGCCCTCTTGTCAGGATGATCGAAGCTCCGACGTCGGGACGATGGAACCCACTCCGCAGTTTGGAGTGCCCGAATCAGCCACTTTCTTACCGGAAACCGCGGCTTCTCAATGTTATAGGCCGGAGGCAGGCCAGCGGTCAAGCTCTCCCCCACCTCTCCCCGGCAAGGGATGCCTGGCTCCGGGATGGTAAAGTCCGCCCTACGCCTGCTGCTAGAAGCTCCGCAGATCACGGCTTCACGATGTTAAAGTCAGCAGGCCGGCGGTCGGAGCCTTTCTTCTGGCTCCGCGATGTTAAAGTCCACGCTGCACCTGCTGCTGAAGCTCTGGGCCGGTTTTGTGGAAAGGCCGCACCAATCCAAGTTGTTAGGCCACGAGGAAGGGTGAAAATGCGACTAGGAGAAAGGTCGTAAGTGACTGGAAACGGTTCCCCCCCACCACCCCCACATAAAAACGCACCGAGAGACATTAACACATACATTTAGACATACTAAAAAAAACAAAAAAAGTCGAAATGACTGACAAACTGCTGGCGAGACTGCCGCGCAGGCTCATATGCTTCACTTCGAGTCACTTATGTGTCTCCCTGTGTGCCAAGGAAAAGATTTCCAGTAGATTACCACATTTGTTTTCTACTCAGTTTACTGAAAAGACATTGACTTTAGAGAAATACAGTAAGAAAAAGCATTTCTAAAATGTTTTCTCTTACAAATAATAAAAATTAAAAGTCATAACTAGAGTTAAAATCACAATTTTTTAAACTAGACTAAGTGGTACCCGTTGGGTCACACAGGAGGCCTGGTCCCCCCAACGCAGGGTCTCACAGCGGGCGCTAGTCATGCTCCTTCGCCGGGATAATAGTCTCCACTTTCCGTTTGGCAACATCTTCGACTCCGGACTGGGCTGGGTCGAGTCTCCGACGCCGGGCGGCCGCTTTGGGGGGGGAGGGGGGGGGGGGGGGGGGGAGGGCGTCCGCTTGGGAAGGGGCGAACAGTCCCAGTGAGTGACAGGGGAAGAGACTAATCCACGCGGGCGCTGACTGGCAGAAGAGATCTGTCTGCGCACGCGCGTTTTATAAGATTTTTAAACCTCGCTAACTTTTACGACATTCAACTGATCGGAATGAAACTTGGTGAACTCGCAGCACAGGAGAACGGTGTGTGGACTGGCAAAAAATTGTAGCGCTATCGGGAACCGTTTTTGTGCAAATCGAAAGATCGCCATACTGGAAGATAACAAGATCAGAGTTTTAGTTATGTATTGATAGAAGATAGATACACAAGACTTTTGCCTCTCATCATTGCAAGGATATTATCCTGTCGTACCTCCGTCAAAATTTGGGAATTTGTGCACTACACTCGAAACAGTACCTTCTTCTTCCCCTTAAACACTTCCTTAGGATCAAGGATAACTCGCATCCACTCTATTTCGTCAGGTTTTGATAAGGCAAATGTAGGAGTCTGCCAGGGCCGATAAAAGGTACTCGACAGGTAGGGGAAGACAGAAGTGGGGAAATGGATGGTGGTACTTGGGAGTCAGTGTTGAGAGGTTACATATTCTTCAAAGGTACACAAAATTGCTGGAGAAACTCAGCAGGTGTAGCAGCATCTATGGAGCGAAGGACTATTATCCCGACAACAGATAGCACAATGGGCTAAGAGTTCGGCTGGCGACCGGAAGGTAGCCGGTTCAAATCCCGCTTGGAGTCCATACTGTCGTTGTGTCCTTGGGCAAGACACTTCACCCACCTTTGCCTGTAATGGAATGTTACGGCGGCAGGCGCGGGCACACCGCGACGCCCCTGTGTCTCCCTTTCAAGGGAGATGCTAAAAATGCATTTTGTTGTCTCTGTACTGTACACTGACAATGACAATAAATTGAATCATTTCATTTTTTTTTTTTTTACAAAACGTTTCGGGCCGAAACCCTTCTTCAGACTGATGGGGGGGGGAGGAGCCCGGAAGGCGGGGGGAGGGGGAGGAGCCCAGCTCGGGGGGGAGGAAGTTAAGGAAGGGGAGGAGACAGCAAGGACTAGCAAAATTGGGAGAATTCAACAATCATGCCATCAGGACGCAAGCTGCCCAGGCGGAATATGAGGTGCTGTTCCTCCAATTTCCGGTGTTGCTCACTCTGGCAATGGAGGAGACCCAGGACAGAGAGGTCGGATTGAGAATGGGAGGGGGAGTTGAAGTGCTGAGCCACCGGGAGTTGCGGACTGAGCGGAGGTGTTCGGCGAAACAATCGCCCAACCTCCGCTTAGTCTCCATATTCTTCAATGTAGCTTTAAGAACATCCTTGAATTATTTTGTCTATCTACTTGGTAATCTCTTACATTAACAGAGCCTGAAGTAGTGTGTGCAAATAAAAGTGCTGGAGGAACTCAGTGAGTCAGGAAGCATCTGTGCAGGGAAATGGACAAATGACAGTTCAGACGTCCATTTCCCAGCACAGTTGTTGTTTGACGTGCTAAGTTCCTCCAGTGGTTTGTTTTTCTCAAGGTTCCAGCCTCCAGTCTCATGTTTCAGGGGGTAAGATGCCGATTATGTGAACAAAGTGGCCTTTCCATCAAAGCCAAAGATGTGTTATTTGGACTTCATTACTGGGGATGTTGGCCTGCTTATCCTGCCAATGGGTTTGGAGAATTTCATACTGATGGCATTTTCCAGTCCTTCGAGGTGACTGCTGCAGAGAGTCCATGTATTTTAATCACTCAGCAAGGCAGGGATCACTGCTGTCCGGCTGACTATCCAAGGCCTTGCACAAACCCTTTTCCTCAGATGGTCAAAGTCTGTGCTGCCCCACAGAAGGTGAATTTCATTACCGATGTTCGCCTTAATTGAGATGCGAGGTCTTGAGATATGGGCGAGGTTCAGTTTTTCCAGCATCTTATCCTGAAGGGCAACATTATATAAACACACAAGTTGTGTGTTGTGATATTAAGTACAAGGCCCATTCTGTGGTATAATTCAGTGACTGTGTCGACAGTGACGTGAACTCCACAGCTGAATGTAAGTAAACGTCATTCGTGCACTGCAGCTCAACGATTGAAGTTGAGGTTTCAATGTCAGTTTATTGTCACATGTACCAATTAAGGTACAGTGCAATTCAAATTACCATACAGCCATACTAAAAAAAAAAGCAACAAGACACATAACATAAAAGTTAACATAAACATCTAACCACAGCAGATTCCCCACATTCGTCATTGTGATGGAAAGCAATAAAATCCAATCTTCTTCCTCCTTATTCTCCCGCAGTCGAAGCCCCTGGGTTGGGGCGGTCGAAACTCCCGAACCAGAGACCGCGGACTCCACAATGTTAAAGGCCACAGGCTCCCGCGGTGGAGCTCTCAAAGTCGGTCTCCAGCAACCAACTCCTCGATGTTAGGCCGCAGTGCGGACGGAGATACCATACGGAAAATAATCGAATTTCCGTCGAGGGAAGAGATCAGAAAAGGTCCCCTCCCCCCAACCACTCCCTCCCCCCCACATAAAACAACCTAAAGAACACTAAAAACATATATTTAACACATACAAACAAACAGATGGAAGGGACAGACAGACTGTTGGCGAGGCAGCCATTGCTGGCGCCATCCGGTGGTTGTGGTTAACTGGTTGTGGAGTGACGGCGATGCAGGATGAAGAGTCAGGCAGCATCTCTGGAGAAAGGAGTCTGAAGAATGGTCTCGACCCGAAATGTCACCTATTCCTTTTCTCCAGAGATGCTGCCTGACCCATTGAGTTACTCCAGCATTTTGTATCTACCTTCTGAATTGCATCGGTTGTTTAGATTGCCCCCAGCACACCATCATGAAGACCAATTTCTGTGGCTGGCCAAATTTGGAAATAAAATGGCATCCTCCATGTTACCCCTTAAGCATTCTTAGCTGCAAATATGTCAAACGTCTATGTGGTTGATGCTGCTCAGTTATTTTCTCTTGCGGTTGATGAGCAACACTCATGTCTATTTGCATCGGATAGAGTGGAATTTACTGTGGTGATCTGTCCTTTGCAGGTGATGAAAGTGGACACTGGCAATGAGTCTTCTTGTGAAAGGCAGCAATTTGTAATCACACACTTGGATTTCACTTCTTCAAGATGGTCATGACTATAATTTGTCCAAGATCAACCAGCATGTCAACCACTTCCCCGACAATGGAATTAATGTTGTGAATTCTGAAACTCCACTCGACGAAGGATTGGAACTTCAGCAGAAACATCACATAGTCCCAAGGCTTCCTTATTCCTCAAATGGCACAATACTTAATCCCGGCTGACACTTCACTGTGGTCTGCACTCTCAAAGACTTTAAACCAGTGATCCATCTGTGCTCTTAGGCAAATACAAAATATTCTATGTAGCAATGTTACAAAATTTTGAGATTTAAAAAATCAAGTCTGCAATTTATCCCATCAGATAAAGCATAACAATAAGTTTAATTTGACACCAAATTCACTTTCATATCTCAAGTATTAAAAAAGTTATGACCATGTTCATACTCGGAAATTAGCATCTTGTTCCCTATTGATTTTCAATGGACATTACAAAAAAGCTGTGATCTTGGATAGTCAAACGCCCATTTCTTAAGGAAAGATTAACATTTTTAAATAGCCTAAGTGTCCAAAGATTATTCACAAATAATTCACAATATAACATGATTTTTATATCTAATTTACATAAATTTATAGGCCAAATGGAAGGAATTTAGTGTTCAATTGCTGTAAATAAATGCCCATTTAAATCGGCTTTCTAGTGGGTTCATGTGGAACGCGCTGGTTTAGAACGTTGACATAGCGCTGGATTAGTGCCCTCAAATGCCGAGAAAAATACTGCGGGATATAAAAAGCCCAAAATGAACCACTCGCTATAGATAACTTGATATATAGGGTTATATATATGCCCCATTTAATGTAAAAATAAGGTACATACCTTTAATTGTTTGCTTTATAAAACCCTGGGGCTGCGAGAGGTTGCGGAATCAGAGAGTAATTTTAAAACTATTAGAACTATATTATCGAGGCCTATAAAACTAATAATACCTTTCGCGACCGGGTCTTGCAGCGATTTTTCGTTAATGATTTACTAGGCTGAACATGTGCGATTAGTACAGTCTAGTAAAAATCGCGTTTAAAACCCGCCCCCTCCAAACAGCGCCAAAATCGCCGACATGGCTGAGGGCAGATTCCTAATGATGATTCAGGTAGGTTTTGTAACATACCTATTCTATGGTTTATTAATAAATGATGTGAGATGTTGCTTAATGTCCTAGCTGATAAATACCCTTGCCTGAGACTCAGCAAAACTTTTGAACTTTTATATATTTATTGTTAATTATAATACATCTTCCGAAAGGTCGCCTGCCATCCATTCTGAATTGAGGTTCAAGAGAAGGAAAGGAATTCAAAGTTTGTTTTCATTCTCTGCATGTTCTCTGATTATTTATGTCTTTCTTCACTCTGCCTTGGTTACGTGCTTTCTCAGAGAGGTACCTCCCGCTTTGGGAATCTTTATCACAGGGAGCTGCCATTCATTGGATTCAATATTTACCTGCAATATTCTCACATCCTGTAGGTTAGATTGGGAAATGCTTAACCTTTGTGCTGAAAATACATTCCTGTTCAGATAATTAATGTAGTTTTGCTGTGATTAAACCAAATGAATATTGATATTGTTATAAACTTTAGAGATACAGCGCAAAAACAGGCCCTTCGGCCCACTAAGTCTGTGCTGATGAATGATCACGTCGTACACTAACACCTTCATACACACTAGGGATAATTGACAATTTTCCAAAGCCAATTAACCTGAAAAATTGTACGTCTCTGGAGTGTGGGAGGAAACTGGAGCACCTGGAAAAATCCCACGTGGTCACAGCGAGAACGTACAAATTCTGTACAGACAGCACCCGTAGTCAGGATCGAACTCGAGTCACTGGCACTATAAGGCTGCAGTTCTACTGCTCTGCCACTGTGCCGCCGTTTACTATTGTCATATGTTCCATGATATTTGAATGACTTTGTGTGATACGCAGGCAAACATTACCATACTCGGTACAACATGTAGTGCAAAATGGGAAAATAAACAAAGCAGAACATGGCGCTACGGCTATAGCAAAAAGTGCCGCTAATAAAGTGCACGGGCCACATTGAGGTGGATTGGAAAATCGGGAATAGGAAAATCTGATATTGCTGTAAAATAAATGAAAAAAATGAAAGAGCTGTAATGATTTAATGATGCCCAATATACCACAAATGCAAAAGCCTAGAGGTTTAATAGAAATGAAACTATCTTATCATCATTCCTTCAGCATTCACTTCACTCCATTAAAGATATTGGGACATTTTCTACAAAGAGAGATGCACTTGATTTTAAATCCCTTCTCTTGCTGTTGAGCAGCTATCATAAGAGCAATAGTATGTGGTGAAGAACTGAAGGATAAATTATGCGATGCAGTCACTGCATGTCTATCCTACTAAATTAAAGATATTGGGACATTTTCCACAAAGAGAGATGCACTTAATTTTAAATCCCTTCTCTTGCTGTTGAGTCATTAATTGTCAGGCTACATGATACAGCATTTTAATTGTACTGGGTGATGGGAACAATAGCAATGCAAAAATGTCTTAAGCATATAACTAATCCCTTCAGGCCATATGTCAAGTTCAACTTCTGGGTTGAACAGATAATATGGAATAAATAGAGCTTAAAAGAGTTATAAAGATGAATGATGTTTCTAAAATTAGAACTGTAACAATATTCCAAATGTAACAATGCTACAAAATTGATATGATCAACTTCACTGAACATAGCTAAATGAAATGTATTTCAATTAAAAGTGTTGTAACATTATTCTGTTTTGATATGTTACACCACTAAATAACCAAACTGTTCTATTTAATTCCTAGAGCCCCGATTCTGCAACTACGTGTTTCGCTAACGTAGGAAGATGCTAAAATTGGATGGAAAGTTCAAAAGCATTGTACCTGGAAAAATCTGAATCTACTTACAAGAAAGAGCTTTTGAGTCATTTGCAGTCATGTTCTTTAGAAAATTAATGGAGCCATCTAAATGGATTCTAAATTTGCATATGCTATCTGAAGCTAACTGCTCGAGTAGAAAATATCTGACATTATGTGGAAGTATTCTTTTTTTCAAAAAAAAAAACGTGAATTCTACCATATTACACAGGTCCCAGATATTATACTTACATACTTTCCATTCAAAAATGTGACCAAAAATTATTCTACGATATTAATATACAGGTGCACAACCTTTTATCCGAAAGCCTTGGGACCAGACACTTTTCGTAATTCAGAATTTGTCGGTCTTCGGAATGGAAATTATTTAGCGTAGATTTTAATGGCTGGCTCAGTGGTAGAGTGTTCGGCTCATATCCGCAAGGTCGCGAGTTTGCGCCTTGATCCCGGCAGCTACTCGGTCACGAGTTTGAGTCTTCAATGTCGTTTTTTCTTGCAGGATAAATGTTTGTATGAAATGCAGTGTAGGAGAGGTGTACTGACTGTGTGGGCAGAACTTTGGAAGTGATTGCCCACCAGTCTAAAAAGCCGCTGTGTCTCCCTGTCCCTGGGATAGCAGGCGGCGATCAAACAGCACAATACCCCCCTCCCCCTCCAACTCCAGAGGAATCCGTTCCCTGATGGGCCGCTACGGCGACAAGTGGCAGTTTGCCCACAGCCCGAGCTGCGCCACCCCAAGAACACCTTGCACACCATCAGCTTCTGCCCCTACGTGTTCCTCTGGAGTTGGAGCGGGGCTGGGCTGGAGTCGCTGCTGGCTGCGGGTCTCTGGGATCTCCGTGCTTGCAGTGGGCCTGGGGGTCACTGTCCCATTGGGCCTGACGTCTCCGGCCACCCCTCTGGACTGGAGCTGAGACTGGGAACTGTACCGCCCTTGCCCCCTTCCCTCTGCAACTGCAAACAACCCCACTCTCCTGCAAGGGCGGTACAGTTCCCGGAGGATAGCAGGTGGCCGGAGACATGAGGACCAACAGGAACCCGCTCCTCGATGGGCCCCTACGATGCCCCGAGCTGCGCCCCGTCATCCGCAACCCAGGTTCCTCTGTAGTTGGAGCGGGGCTGGGCTGCTGCTGGCTGTGGGTCTCTGAGTACTCCGTGCTTGCGGTGGGCCTGGTGGTCGACGTCCAATTGGTCCTGACGTCTCCGGTGACTGCACTGACCTGCTGGCTGCCATCGCCGACATGAAGACAGTACAAAGCCACCGCGCCGGTGCAATGAGCGGGGAGCTGGAGAGGGGAGGGAAGGGGTCACACACATGGACGGGAAGCAGAGGGGTGTAGGTGGGGTGAAACTGAAGGGAGCGACAATCTACTGCTGCCTGCACGCTGAGTTAAAAAGTTCCCACGCAAGACTCACGACACACTGTGTATCGTGAGTCTACCGTGGGAACTTTTTAACTCAGCTGGCAGGTAGCAGCATATTGTCAATTATTAACCCTCCCGCGCAATATACCCTCACCTTCTCTTTTATGAATGGGGATTTAGTTCCCCATTCTTCGAGGACCGACCGGAGGTTCCGCTGTCACCTCTGCGGGCCGCCCTCGGTGAACGTCTTCAAGGACCTTTCTTCAAGGACCCAAAAATGTCGCTATTCGGAGGTTTTCGTTATTTGGATCGTCGGATTAAAGGTTGTGCACCTGTACTGATAGTTATACTTCATATATAATACATTGTTAATAAATTATACAAATTGGATATTCTGCCCCTCTGTTATAAGGCTTCTGAATGATCATTCCATCAGCAAGGGTACTGTCCTATTCACCTCAACCCCATTGTGGACATTGGACTTTGTCTTTGGAACTGATGCACTACATTGCTGAGAACAATATTCTGCACTCTACCTTACCCGTTGCTCTACCTATTGGACTCGAGTTTGATGAATGTATTTCATATAGTATTATCTGATCAGATGGCATGCAAAACAAAGCTTTGCACATGTCTCAATAATAAGCCTAAAGCTAATTTCAACAAAGTGTTGTCATTATTTATATATTTTTATATGATTGTTGTAAACATATCTGCTGAAATACTGAGATGAATTGGAACTTTAAAAATAGTACAAAAACCTTTAACAGCAGCATCTTTGAAAAAGCCTCAGGCCTAAAGTCTGGTCATTACCTACGATCCATCCGCATTGCAGAATGAGCCGTTTGTTTGGAGGACGAGAGCGAGAGAGAGTTACACAATTAAATTGTCCAAACTTAATGGTTTATTGCATTTATTCCCAAGTCCCATGTTAAATTATATTTTAAGGGATTTATTTTGCTACCAGATGGGCAAAACTCACTTTTGCCTCCTTCAGTGTGCTCCAATTGATTTATCCTAATTAATAATGATCACTTAATATCTGCATTAATGTAATTTATGATCCCTATTCAGTCAGTACATAGCCAGTCATTAGTAGTTGCTCGGTGCTTACGTGAACACACTTTGGCAGTTTAAGCCTATTTTATGTCAGATTTCTAGCATCTGCTGATTTTTTTTTGATAATTTCATCCAAAGGTTCCTTGCACAACTCGTAAAACCCAAGGCATGCTGCACACCAAAATAATTTCACTAGGTGTTGAAAATACTATTTTAAACTCTATCCTGTTGTATCCAAGACGACAAGGTTGGAAACTCTCCAATCCTTTTATAAAAAGCAAATGCCTTCAAACAGAGGAAATTCAAGATATCTGAAGTTGATGAAATTGATTATGTGGAATATGATTTCTTGAGGTACACTTTCTTTGAGGGCCTAGAATGTTGAGGAAATCTCATGTCATTAGATCTTGACAATCTTTAAGAAAGAGAGCTCTAATTGAGCTGTTTAGCTGATACCCACAGGAAAATCCATTTTTCTGAATTCAAGGACAGCACAATTTTCTCTGTAGAATTTTATTTGATTCACAAAGGCCTTCAACTCTACCAAAAAGCTATGGATATTTTTTCTAAAGTATGGTCACACCCCAAATGTCACCATATTACTCAAGCTCAACAGTAACACATACAGTACCGACTAATATACCTATACTACCAGCTCAAACACAAATTTCATCAGGAATGAGACATGAATAAACAAGGGGGTAAAAATATTTCCTACTGCAATAACTTATTAACCCATACTAGTCTCCCACCAAGCTACTGGATGGACAGAAAGCTCATTAACCTCACCGAAACTAATCAGGAACCAAGAATATCCTGACTTCAGTATCAAGCAACAAATCTACACTGCATGTACTATGGGAAAATAGGAATGTTTCTTAATACTTAGAAGTCTAAAAGCCTTCATCAGGGTGTTCTCAATGGTCAATCTCTTGTTCCAGCAATGCAGATTCAGAGGTGACGCTGGAGAACATTAAGCACTTCTAGTATCTTGGAAGAGTCACACACAAACAGCTGAACATGGACATTAAATATCAGATTTGTTTTGTCAAAGTGTTTTAACCTGTGCAGGTTTGTAATCTGCATCAAAATTGGGGCATAGGGAATAAACTCACCAGGTCACAGGTGAAATGTGTAATCTCCAAGCAGACAATACCAGAGATTTGGACTGAAGCCAGGTTGCTGCAGCGATAGGACTGATGTTCTGCTAGTTGAGTCAATCTGCTCTCCCCTCAAAACATTGCAGATCCTAATGCCACCTAGTTAAAAACAAACTTTCTTTATATCGTCTCTGGTCCTCCTGCCAATCAGTTGCACAGAATGGAAACAGGACATTCGGGCTGTCACATCCATGCTAACCAGTGGGGACCCATCCATAATTAATCCCGCCTTTCAGTTCGCGGCTCATAGCCTCCTGTGCACAGGCAATTTAGGTACATGTCTCGCCACTTAAATGCTGTCATCTTAAATTTGTGCTTTATTAAGATAAAGATAACCATAAGAAATGATGGCAATTTCAGTTTAGTTTATGCAAGGAGGGTCTGAAGAAGAGTCCCAACTGGAAACATCACCTATCCACGTTCTCCAGATGTTAGCTAACCTGCTGAGTTACTCTAGCACTTTGTGTCCTTTTGGTGTAAACCACTATCTTCAGTTCCTTGTTTCTACATCTTAATTCATGTTTAGTTTAATTTATAGATACAACAACCCATCGGCCCTCCGAGTCCACGCCGACCATCGGTTATCCATTCCCACTAGTTCTATTTTACGAGCTTTCTTATCCACTCCATACACACAAGGGTCGATAAGCAATGGCTGTATTCTATAGTTTAGTTTAGAGATACAGCTTTGAAACAGGCCCTACTGTGCAATGAGTCCATGCCGACTAACGTGGTTACAGGGAGGACGTAATACTCTGTCCAAACAGCACCTATTGCCAGGATTGAACATGGGTCTCTGGCACTGTGTGGCAGCAGCTGGCTCTACTACTACGCCACAGTGCGACCCGCATGGAATCAACATAAGCAGCATTGCACTTACGTGGAGTGGCACTCTGCAGTATTGCTACAGATTTTCCTCCTGGAGCAGCACACATGTCCAACACACTTTCTCCATCTTGGGCGTCCAACGCAAGGACAGGCAGCAAAGAGGTTGCATTCAGCAGGTAATATTCCTTCAACCTTTCCGCATGATGCAAAAGTCTGGGGAACCGGTTCTTGTCCTTGCTGATGTAACATCGTATGGAATGCTGGGAAAATGGCAAAACATCTTGGAGAAAATTCCTATATCCCCGTGATTGAAGCAGGTCTTCAAGTGGTACACAGTGGCTGAACTTATTTACAAGCACACCATACTGCCAGCTGCATGGAAGTAGCAATACTTCTCTGAAAGACAAGCAAACCAACAGTAAAAATCATGCTCTGACAGAAATATAGCATTTTTGTTCAGAAGAGCTGCAGAGCAATCTGAAATGATGTAGCTTATTAGCATGGCCTAGCTGCATTCTGCATTGGACATTGGTTTGCTGGGTTATCTGGAGACATGGAAAAAAACACCACCTTCATTAACAGGTACAAGCCTTCAGTGCCAATGAGATAGAGCAACTGATCAATTAAAGTGGAAGCAATGACTGGCTGTTTCCCAATGACTAATTTTGCCAATTAAAATTTACAGTTTTGCAACTCCTCTGCCACATATGTGGTTTAATTCATGTTCCTCTATTCATTTTCCTCATCCCCAGGTAGATAGCCAGTAGCTCTTCTTCGGAACGAATGGTACATGGGGCTTTGAAGCCTTATTAGGTACAAATCCATACACCAGCATCTCTTGTCTCCAGAAATTGGAGATTTGGTATATCATCCAACTTCTGGTCCATAGGGAAAGATGCCATTAAGTGAGACAAGCTGAGACTACAGGGTGGTGACATATTTATAGAGATGTTATTGGTATTTTCAGCAATTCTAACCTTATCAATAGCTCCGTAAAGCACTCATGACAGGGTAGGCTGCAACTCTAATGCTTTCTTCTCATGAAATAACTGCTTCCCCACAGAATTATATTGTGATTTTATTATTAGATTCTGCTTTATCGATAGACCGTAAAGTGATAAGGAAAATGACATAAGTTTTAAAAATCAAATGTTCCAATAATTGGCATCCGAATTGAAAAGACATTATTATTTTTATTATGCATTTCAAATATTTAACAGAAAACATGGTATTATTTTTCCAGTGATCCATGTAATTACTGGCCAGTGACAAAAACATTGAAATATTAAGCCACAATATTTAATGATCTCATTTCCTTTTCAAGTGTGTTTAATTTCATTTACATTTAATTGTATAAATAAACATTTTTTTTAATATTTCAGTAATTTAAAGTGAATTCTTGTACGGGCCTCATCCCAACAATGTGTACCTTCACCATAATCTACCAGTAAACAATGAATACTTAAAAGATGCATAGGAAGGAACTGCAGATGCGGGTTTGCACTGAAGATAGATACAAAATGCTGGGATAACTCAGCAGGTCAGGCAGCATCTCTGGAGAAAAGGAGTAGATGACGTTTCGAGTTTGACCCTTCTTCAGACTGAGAATCTGAGGGAGGGAAACTAGAGGTATGAAAAGGTTCCAAACAAATCAGAGCCTGCACTGATGACCATGGAAAGGTGGAACCCACAATGGTCCATTGTTGGCTGTGGAAGAGGTTATAACAAAGGGATACAAGGATGCGAAAAGTGGAACTGGCAGGACAATTAGGGTGGGGGAGGGGCAGAGGGACAGGGAATCCAGGGGTTATTTGAAATTAGAGCAATCAACATTCATACCGCTGGGTTGTAAGCTGCCATAGTGAAATATGTGGTGTGAATCCTCCTATTTGTGTGTAGCCTCACAGTAGACCAATAGATATTACTTCAACTGCTTGCAGACTCAAGTCCTGTTATCAAACATTCTTCAAATTGTTAGACTATAGAACTACCCCAAATCATCATTCTATACAAAAAAAATAGGGGAAGTCCATAATTTATTGTCCGTTAGAATGGCTTTAAAAAAATGTAAGAATTTAAGGCAAATTCATTGAAACTCTAGCTCTACCACTTTCACTATCGACATGTCATCTTTCAATGTATTTGTCTGTGAGGACTTTTCACTCAGATTGGTGGACTTGTTCTTTGGCCTGTATCAAGGAATCAATACTTCCAATTCAATCGAAAAGTGGGACTGTGCACTAACTTTACATCATGGTCAATGTCATGTTAAATTAACATATCCATGTAAAAAAAAAAAAAAGTCCATCATCTGTCAACAAACCACAAATTTAGATAGAATATCTGCACACACAAAAACTCCAAAACTTACTTTCCCAATAGTCCAGCATTGTATCCGGAGCTGCTTCAAAACTAAGTTTTAAGATGAACTTGACAATATTGCAAAAGAATGTGTAGGAAGAAACTGCAGATGTTGGTTTACACCAAAGATACACACAAAACGCTGGAGTAACTCAGCAGGTCAGGCAACATCTCTGGAGAAAAGGAATATGTGACATTTTGGGTTGAGACCCTTCTATTTACATATACACAACTTTGCTTAATTTTTTCCCATCACTGAAAATATATCAAATGCAAACAAATAGCTTGGAATACACAGGCGACACATTGTAAAGCATAAACACACATCAGCAAATTATACCGTTTTCATTCAACCAAGTTGAATTGTTTCACTATGCTGATTGCAAACTTATTGCAATGGATAAAAAGACCATGCCTGCATCTTAATTAATGAGCCTTTCAAAAACTTGTGACAGAGCTTTTCCCCTGAATGGTCACTGACTGGTATGATGAATACTCATTCCTTTTAAGAGAGTCCAAGTCACAATGGTAATCACCCAGTTCAGCTCCTCCAGATTGCAGAATGGCTGCAATGTCTAATTAGACATAGGTAGGTCATCTCCTGTGATGCTCATTAGATGCAGGTCCAATAATTTTGCAGCACTAATTAGTTGCAGGTGTTCCAAATGTAGCATTAATTATGTGCAGATGGAATAAAAAAACAGTACTCCCCAAAATATACAACCACTACTATCGAAAAGTTTGTGCACCACATTAACTTCCATGAAACCACATAACATTTGCACCCTAAAACACAAAGGCAATGAACGTCTCCAGCAGAGATTACAAACCCACACATGCTTTCAACAGTATTAACATTGCTGAGACTTCCATCATCACCATTCTGACAAAACCATTATCTAGAAACAACTGGGCCAACCGCATAAATGTTATGGTAGTAAAAACAGTTCAGAGGCTGGGAAAATCTGCAGTGAATAAATCACCTCCGTTCACCCAAAACCCTTCCATTTTATAAAAGGCACTTGTCACCAGCCTGATGTATTGCCTCGAAGAGAGTAGCTTCAACAACACTCAAATAACTGGACGTCATCTAGGATAAAACAATCCACTTGCCTGCCATCCTTTCCACCACACTAAATTATCATTCTCTCTGCCTCTTTTGCATCAATAGACAATAGTCAAAAGGTGCAGGAGTAGGCCATTTGGCCCTTCGAGCCAGCACCGCCATTCAATGTGATCATGGCTGATCATCCCCAATCAGTACACCGTTCCTCCCCATATCCCCTGACTGCTATTTGTGGCTCAAGTGTGCACCATTTACAAAATGCACCATATAATTTGCTAAGGCTTTATTTGTTAATTTCTTGGATTAAGCTGGTATACATTTGCTACACATCCTTAAATGCCCTCAGGAAGATGATGGCAAGACATCTGCTTGAACTGCAGCAGTCACTCTGATGAAGCTATAGGAGAGCGAGTTCCAGGATCTGCAGATCCTGCATTAATAAACAATAGACATTAGACAATAGGTGCAGGAGTAGGCCATTTGGCCCTTTGAGTCAGCACCGCCATTCACTGGATGATCATGGCTGATCGTCCACAATCAGTACCCCGTTCCTGCCTTCTCCCCATATCGCTTGACTCCGCTATCTTTAAGAGCTCTATCTAACTCTCTCTTGAAAGCATCCAGAGAATCGGCCTCCACTGCCTTCTGAGGCAGAGAATTCCAGATTCACAAATCTCCAAATGATGAAGGAACGGTAATATATTTAATCAGGAAGGTCGGCAACCTGCAGGGCAGCATGCTGATGGTGGCAATCCCATGTCTGCTGCACTTGTCATTCTTTGTGTTTATGATTGCAAGGGGCTGTTTGAATAAACTGACTAAGTAACTGAAGAGTATTTTGTAGGTGGTACACATTGCAGCTTGTGCGGCAGTGAATAAAATAATTAATATTTAGAATGGTGAATGGCTCAATGGTGCTTTATATGTCACAGTGAAATAAGTATGCATATTTACACATGCAGCAGCCGCCGCCATGTTTTAGCACCATTTCCAAAGTCTGGTCCACCCGCACGCTCTGTCTACTGGAGCAGTTCCCGAACCAGGTAAATCCCAGGTTCCTGCTGTGCCTTCCTCTGGCACCTTCGACCGGATTAGTCTATGAACTGACATCTCTCCCCTTGCCCGGCCATCTTTTGAGGGCGCTTCCTGCAGCCAATCTTGAAGGCGTTGGAGAATTACTCCGGGTCTCCCTCCTACCGGCTCTTGCTCCTCGCGTCCAATGTCTCCAGCAACTCCCTCCTGGTCTGACGATCCTTCCGATCCTCCGCGTGGGGGAAGGAAATTGGCCATTACATTGTGTGCATTTACATTGAATTGCACTCTTAATTTTCTGCTTCATTACCAATACTTCACACATTCATTGTGGCATTTGAGAGGCTTTTGAATAGGCCCATCGATATGCAGGGCATGGATCATATAGAAGCAGAGACGTTTAACTTGGCATCATGTCGACATGAATGGCCTGTTCCTGTGCTGTTCTATGTTCATTCAAGTACAGCACAGATCTTTTCCAAGTGGAGCCTTTTTCGCGATGGTGCCACTGTGTGTGATAAAGTTTGAAAAAAGCAAATGATGCAAGGAAAATAGCTGCAGGGTCAGAGCCTGACTATTAGGGGCTTGCCTTGCAAAAATATCTTCTCCCTAATTGAATAAAGAAGCTGGATATAAATCAATTGTTGCTCCAGGAGGTAGAAACAAGGAACTGCAGATGTAATCGGTCAAAGCCATTTCCAACATGAGTCTATCTACCATTGTCAATATTTTCAGAGCTCTGCACCATCAATATCCTGGGAATCATCGCTGACCAGAAACCTAACTAGATCAGCAAAATATATACCACACTTGCAAGTACAGGCAGAAGGCTGGGCATGTTGCAGCAATTGTCTCATTTCCCAAAGCACTGTCTGCAGGGCACAAGTCTGGAGCGTCACTCAATAATCTTCATTTGTCTGAGTGTAGCACCAATAACTCTTAGCTCGATGCCATTCCAGGACACAGCAACACACTTAAATGGTGTCCCATGGACTACAATAAATATTAATTCCCTCCACTATATGGAGCACAGCGACAGCAGTGTGTCCCATCTCCAAAATGCACCGCAGTTACTCAATCATTACACTCTCAAAACATTTCAAGGAGATATGTTGGCGCAGCATTAGAGTTGCTGCCTTGCAGCGCGAGACCAGGGTTTGATCCTGACTATGGGTGCTGTCTGTGCGAGTTTGTGCATTCTCCCTGTGACCGCATGAGTTTTCTCCAGGTGCTTCTCCAGATTTCCTCCCACACTCCAAAGATGTACAGGTTGGTAGGTTAATTGGCTTCGGCAAAAATTGTAAAGTGTGTAGGATTGTGCTAGTGTACAGGGATCGCTGGTCAGTGAGGACTTGGAGGGCCAAAGGGCCTGTTCCCACGCTGCATCTTTAAACTTAACTCATGACCTATATCATGGGACCACCACCACTTGTAGTTTCCCATCAGGTAACACACCACACTGACTTAGAAATATTTTGCCAGTCCTTCATTATCAGTCTTAGTCCTGGCTAAAAGCAGTGTTAGGACATTCACAATACTGCAGCATTGCAAGATGACTGCTCACCACCACCTTCTCCAGGACAATTAGGGATAGGCAATAACTATCTACGTTCTGTGTGGCTTTACCAACCACAGAAAATATGAATTTAAAGGAAACAACTCCAGCATGGGGTCCAAATTTTAGTATGTGAGCAGTGCCATAACACTGATTTTAATAATCTGTCCACAATTTTTTTTAATCTATCTTCGACATCAAGGTAGTTCATTTGTAGACCACAATCTTTTCAGTCAAATAACTATGAACCCAAGACTCGTTTTCATGAATTTCAGCGCAAAACATTTGCCAACATTTTAATGCTGTATTAAACATACTATTTTAGAAATACGATAGAGTGGTATGATAAATTGAAACTAGGATCAATTATTTTGTATACAATCAGAACACTGAGGGGCATTATGATAGTTATACCTTCTTTCACTATTTACTGAGAAGGAAATAATCTCTATTATTACCTTGCTTTGTCCCACAACTCTCCATGTTCTTGTCTATATTTGTTATCAAAATGTTCCAAAACTGGTATGCAAATTTGTTTCTGTGGCTTCCATTTGATATGAGTTTTTTTGTTCTTATCGATCTAAAAGAATGAAAACAAAATTCATAGCAGCAAATGATTCCTTTAGTTTGGTGGCTTGTTCGGCCTTGTCATCATCCGTTTTGATTCACGCGCTCACCCCAGGTTGCAAAAGGGTTCCGTTCCTGAGAACTGCTTGTAATTCAAATTTTTATTGAGTTGGAAATGAACAAAAAAAGTGTGTGGAGGAGAATCACAGAATGAGCTGTGTTGGGAGAGCGAGCAGATGTGGGAAGAGTAGCTCTGTGACTCAGTGAGTGAGCCAGTCATTCTCATTGATTCACTAAGCGAGCAAGCAGGTCTGCTCAGCACAACCCAGCGCTCCATTGTTCCTCTTTAAATACGTGTTGTCCAAAGGTCAGCCATTGATAAAGCTGGGACAACCTGTACTTGCTGATTGATTGAATTGATTGAGATACAGCATGGAAAAAGGCCCTTCAGCCCGAATCAATTCCAACAAAGTTCACACTAGCTCGATGTTATCTCATCTTCGCAACCCTATACACTAGGGTCAATTTATAGAAGCCAATTAACTGACAAACTCGAACGTCTATGGCATATGGGAGACACCAGAAGATCCAGAAAAAAAGCCATGCAGCCAAAGTGACAATGCACTAACACCACGCTCAATCTCTCGGTCTCCATCACAAGGACAGACTATCGAATGTTGTCTACTATAAACCAACTAACTCCCAATTGTCTGGACTACACCCCCCACCCTGCCTCTTGCAAAGACGCCATCCCCGACTCTTAACTTCTCCATCTCTGCTGCCAGTTGAAGCATTACTATAGAACATCTAAGATGTCGTCTTTCTTTTGTAAACATATTTTCCTTCCTACTGTTTTAGATGAATCTCTCACCCATGTCCCCTTTGTGTCCTGTAGTTCAGCTCTCACTCCCCTTCCCCACAAGACAAAACAGTTCCCCTGGTCCTTACCTTTACCCCACCTGCCTCACATTTCCACTACATGTGATCCCACCGCCAGTCACTTAGGTCATAAGATCCTAAATGATAGGAGTAGAATTAGGCCATTCGGCCCATCAAGTCTACTCCGCAATTCAATCATGGCTGATTTATCTCTCCCCCCTAACCACAATTCTCTTGCCTTCTCCCCATGACCTCTGAGAGCAGTGCTAATCAAGAATCTATTCAACTCTGCCTTAAATATATCGACTGACTTTGCTTCCGTGGCAACAATTTCCTCAGATCCACCACCCTCTGACTAAAGAAATTCCTCCTCATCTCCTTCCTAAATGAACATGCTTTAATCCTAAGTCCTAGACTCTCCTTCTAGTAGAAACATAATCTCCACATCCACTCTATCCAAGCCTTTCATTATTGACTTTTTTATCTTTATTCATTTGTTATATGAAAAGTTTTAAAAGTGAAAAATCCCTCAGTAAAATTGCAAAATCACCGACTGGCACAGTAAATTGCAGCTCAAATACTGGCCGTTTGCGATGTTTTTAACAGGTGTGAAAGTGCGTGTTTTCCCATTCACTAACATTTCGGTCACGTGGGTGCGGATCTACGCTCCAGTGACCTTTCGTGAAATCACCCTATATTCCAAATGAGGCCTGACCAGCACCTTATAGAGTCTCGGCATTACATCCCTGTTTTTATATATAACCCCTCGCGAAATAGATGCAATCATTGCATTTGCTTTCCTTACTACCGATTCGACTTGCAGATTAACATTTTGAGAATCCTGCACCAGCACTCCCAAGTCCCTTTGTACCTCCGATTTCTGGATTATCTCCCCATTTAGAAACCAATCTACGCCTTTATTCCTACTATCAAAATGCATGACTCCACACTTTGCTACACTATATTCCATCTGCTACTTCTCTGCCCACTCTCCTAACCTATCCAAGTCCTTCTGTAGAGTTCCTGCTGTCTCGACACTACCTGCCCCTCCACCTATTTTCATATTATCTGTAAACCTAGCCACAAAGCCTTCAATCCCCTCATCCAAATCATTAATATACAAAGTGACGAACAGCGGCCCCAGCACCGCGCCCTGTGGAACTCGGCTAGTCACCGGCAGACAACCAGATAAAGCCCCTTTTATTGCCACTATTTGCCTTTTACCATCCAGCCAACCTGATATCCATGCTAGTATCTGCCGTTTGATACCATGAGCACCCCACCACTTCTTCCCATCCCCACCCATTTCTACAGAAACCATTCCCTCCGGAATTCGTGAGTTCATCCATCCCTTCCCTAGATTCTTTCTGTATAACTCCTTCTTCATAGTCCATCTAATCTAGGGACCAGAAAGCCCTTCCAGGCGAGACAGAGGTTCATGTGCACTCCTTCCAACCTCATCTACTGCATTCAGTGCTCTACATTCTCAGACCATTACCTTCAGACCTTCCACAGCTCCCTCAGCTCCCTCACCTCCCCCAGGGCCGCAAACTGCCCCACTGATCCCCTCCATAGACCCCACACCACATTCAGACCCCCATCATCTCAGACCCTCCACACCACCTCACTGACCTCCCCCTCCTCTCCCTCCCCGGGCCAGCATCGAGCCTCGGGCTGCCGGTTGCCCAGCGGCCGCTCTCTCGACTCTCACCCGCGCCTGTGTCCCGGAGCCGAGGCCGCCCGTGGTGCCCCCCAGCCGCCTGAGGAGTGAAGCGAACCCGGCGCCTGGCACCATGATGGCGGCGGCGGCGGCGACGACCTGCGGCCTCCGCTGGCCCTAGTGCGCGCGCTCCCCCTGCACCGGCCGCGCGCTTTCCCGGATACGGCCACGCGCCCCCGGGCCCAGGAGCGCGCGCTCCCCCGTCTGTACCGGCCGCGCGCTGCACGTCCCCGCTACCTTTCATGCTTCACCTGAAGTGCTTGCTGGTGGTTGCAATCCACCCGGGAGACGAGCAACGCGCAAGTCAAAGGGTAACTCTCTTTAAAAAAAAAAGCTTAGGCTGATGGTCCTGTGTGATTCGTGTAAAAGCAGCAGAGTCAAAGAGTATAACACCAATAACCAGATCTTGAAGACGCATGGAACAGCAGATGCTAAGGATAGGCACAAAGTACTGGAGTAACTCAGTGGGACAGGCAGCATCTTTGGAGAAAAATCTCTGGAGAACCGCTGAATGGAGAAAGGCACTTTGTGTCTATCTTTGGTACAAAATCAGAATCTGTGGTTCTTTACTTCTACGAACTGCAGATGTGGTTTATAATGAAAGACACAAAGTGCTGGAGTAACTCAGCAGGTCAGGCAGCATCTCTGGAGAGCAAGGACAGGTAATGTTCAGGGTAGTTCATCATTCAACTTCTTGAATGTAGGCAGGGGCGGAAAACCCGGGGGCCAGATGGGACACGTCCCCTCCATGTTTTGATAGTGAGCTCCGTTCTTGAATGTAGGATAGCTACAAAGATTGCAACGTTCAGTATGGCTAAAATATGTGTATCTTAAAGAAAACACTTGGCAATGAGGTTGCCTGTCAAAAGAATGACTGTACACAGTAGATTCTGTTCATTTAAAGTATCTGCGGAATGTAATGACAATCCGGAGTTCTGGCCAGAAGGGGCATTTGTCCAGCGCTATAGGGTGATTTCACGAAAGGTCACTGGATCATAGATCCTCACCCACGTGACCGCAAAATTTAACTGGGGTACAAACGTCACTTCCAGTACATGTTATTGATGCTAGAAACGCGTACTTTCAAACCGGTTAAAAACCACGAAAACTGCGCTAGTCGGGGTGACCGCGAGGCACAGCTTTCTTACTTTAGAGTCCAGAAGATGAAGAAAAACAAAGGTAAAGACAAGAGAGCGCTGAAGGGAAAATAACAGTGGAAGTTGTTGGCCGTGCAGATATAAAGATCGAAAATATTGGGAATTATCACGTTTGCTCACTGCATTTCATCAAAACTAAGGCATTATTGATGTTTTGATGAAATGCAGTGAGCAAACGCGATAATTCCCGATATTTTCAATCTTTATATCTGCACGTCACATGGGTGAGGATCTATGATCCAGTGACCTTTCGTGAAATCACCCTATTACGAGCCGCACAGGGTTGGAGTCATCGGATCAAGCACTGCGCTTGCTGCGGGGGGAATGAGTGTGCCTGCTGGTGCTAGGGGTACTCACTAGTCTCGCTAAATGAACATTCAGGTTCTATTGTACAACTGTCGTGGCCTGCATTTGGGTCAGAGCGCAGGGGATAAAGCTCCCCGCTCAGTTGTTGACAACCTTCTGGAGAACTGTGACATACTATGTATGCAAGAGACATTCTTAGCGAAACAAGACTTGGACAAACTCACTTCTCTCAATGACAACTTTCATGGGGCTGGGGAGTCTACAACTGACCTTGGCATGGGAATAGTCAGAGGTAGGATACTAGGGAGTGTGGCTATTCTATGGAACAAGAAGCTTGACTCATCAATAAATGTGGTTCGGCTTGATGCTGACTGGTGTATTGCAATACACTTTGCTCACAACGACAAGGAATTTGTTATCCTGAATGTGTGCACTGTATGAATGCCATCAGAATGAAGAATATTTAAATAGGCTTGCTTTCATCTATTCTTTTATTCAAAACAATAATTATTGTTGTGTATATGTCATTGGGGATATGAATGCAGATATCTCAGATAGGAACTCATTATTTGCCAATCATATGGCTCAGTTCTGTCAAGATAATAATTCAATATTGTCAAGCAAAGTGCTTTTACCTACAGATAGTTAAACTTATATTAGTGAGGCTGGCACACTACGCCATGGCTGGACCACTGTATTAGTACAGCTGATACACATGCCTCATTGGGGTGTATGAGCATTTTGTATGGGGCAACAATTACTGATCATATACCTGTTGCTATGACAATAAATGTTAAACATCTACCTGTGGTATCCATAGATAGAAATAGCTTTAACAGCAAAACTGGACTGGTCTCACAAAGACCTCCTAGCCTATTATGCCCATACAGATACATCCTTAAGCAATATTCATCTACCTAAGGATGCAATAATGTGTAGTAATGTTAATTGTAAGGATATGAAGCATAGGAGAGATATTTGCTCCATGTATAGTAAGCGCTCTATATGTAGGCAGTAAGCCCTATTGCAAGCATCAAAATAAGACACATAACATCAGGCCTGGCTGGAATCAGTATGTAGCTGAGTATCATTCTGAAGCCCGTGAAGCCACTAAATCATGGGCTATGGCAGATAGACCCAGACAGGAGCCTGAATTGAGTACAATAAGCTCACTAATGCAAGGTATAAGTATGCTATTCACTTCATCTGTAAAAATGAGCAAGCTATGAGGGCTGATTCCATGGCTAAGAAGCTTCTAAGTAACAATGCTACTGATTTTTGGAAAGAAGTGAGAGCTCTTAACAGTTGCAAAACATCTCTACCATGCACTGTAGATGGAATCTCTGGAACAGCTTACATCGCGGAGTTATGGCGACAACATTATAGTACTTTATTCAACTGTGTCCAAGGTGTATAGGGTGGACTATTGAGAGTAATTATTCCATGGTGATTATGTCACACAAGGTGTATCATGCCATGAACAAGTTGTCCAACAACAAAGCAAGTGGCTTCAATCATATTTCTGCTGAACATCTTAAGTATGCGAGTACGAGGATAGCTCTTCACCTTGCTATTTGTTTTACTGGCTTTATGGTTCATGGCTTGTTACCAGACTCAATGTTGTCTGTTCTGTTAGTGCCAGTCATTAAGGACAAAGCTGGTAAAGTAGGCAGCCTAAATAATTACAGGCCCATAGCTTTAGCCAGCATATTGTCAAAAGCCTTAGAAAGAGTTTTGCTGGATAGAGTAAATTATTTTGTTAACTCCACAGATAACCAGTTTGGTTTTAAAGCTAAACATGGCACTGACATGCATATATGCCCTAAAGGAGATTGTAAACAAATATATAGGTAAAACTCTTCAATCCTTGTACTTTATTGATGTTTCCAACGCCTTTGACTGTATTAATCATAGAAAGCTGTTTGTTAAAATGAGTCAAAGAGGGGTGCCTAAATACATTGTGAGAATTCTGGCTTACTGGCCACCTGACTATGCAAATAAAATGGGGCAATAGGGTCTCAGCACCATTTGGGGTTAGCAATGGTGTTAGACAAGATTATTATGATGATCTGTCCAAGCAATTGAAAGCCTGTAATACTGGATGCATAATTGGTAATATTTTAGTGAACTATATTATGTATGCAGATGATCTTGTGGTCTTTAGTCCATCTAGTGCTGGTCTACAGCAGATCCTTATGGTGTTCTGTGTATGGTGTGGAACATGATATTGAATATAATGCTGGCAAGAATGCTGTCATGATCTGTAGAACCAAAGAGGATAAATGTCCAAAATTTCCTGATTTTAAATTGTCTGACAATAATCTTAGTGTTTGTAATAAGGTAAAATATCTGGGGCATTTTATTACAGAACAAATGTCAGATGATGAGGATATTTACAGGCAACGACATATGCGGTATGTACAGGCAAATATTCTCTTGCGTAAGTTTGGTGCGTGTACAGATGTGGTGAAGATGTCGCTGTTTAGAGCATATTGCACACCACTCTATACTGTGCACCTGTGGTCGAACTATGGAAAGACAAGTTTGCATTCACATCAGAAGGAAAACTCCCTTAAAACAAATTTGAAGTGATGCATCACTATGATTCATGTCAATCAGGAGGCAGGGAAAATAACAGGAACTACAAGATCTTGAATGAAGATAGCTGCAAAGATTTTTTAAGGCTCTATATCTAATGAACAGAATGATTCACACCATTAACTGCTGCTACAAGCAATGATGAGCCTTGCAGAGCTAAAGCTGACACTCTAGTTATCAGCAAAATTGATCGCCCCATGTGTTATAGCATGAAACAGGCCTAGAATTTGGAATGGGATTACATTGGCTTGCAAAAGTATTCATACCCCTTGAACATTTCCACATTTTGTCACGTTACAACCACAAACGTAAATGTATTTTATTGGGATTTTATGTGATAGACCAACACAAAGTGGTGCATAATTGTGAAGCGGAAGGAAAATGATACATGTTTCACAGTGGGGATGGCGTGTTCAGGGTGATGTGCAGTGTTAGTTTTCCGCCATGTATGCTTTGAACTCTGTCACTTTTAAAACCATCCCACTTTCTGGACATCCTTATCCTACTCCAATCAACTTTAGCAAGTTCATTTCTCATCTATCACAGTTGGCCTTGCCCCAAATCAGAATTTTAACTGGTGCCACCCTCCCCGTCCTCATCCATAACTATTTCAAAGCTAATAGTTTTATTATGGTTAAAGGCTCGCCCACAAAGTTCCTAAGAGTAAGTCAAGCTTTGCCCTCTCCCTTATATGGCCCTTTACATATTGCCTAAGGAAACTATCTTTAAAGACATTTGATAAATTCCAGCTCATTCAGCCTTGATAAATAACTAGATAAATATATAGCTATAAAAAAAATATTCTAAATATTTGAAACAATTATCTTTAATAAAGTTTGCAATTAAAGTACAGTACATGATAATAAATTATTTAATTTGTAATAATTATTTTTTGAACGATTGGACCATAAAGATTTCATTTTACAAGAACTGATGGAAACCAATGAGTACACTTTTCTTTGAAATAAGTACATTATAAATAATTTGGCAGTCCTGTATCAAAATCATTGACAAAGATTATATTCTCATTGTTTGAGATAAGACAAATTCAAATCTGTATTCATATAAATGCTACAGTATAAATATCTAATGTTATAAATCTGACAATTATCAAAAATGAATAAATTAATTGCATTCTGCATCAGGAAGTCATAGATTTTTGCCTGACATGAAGAGATTTGTCTAGTTCTGGGCTGTGACAAATATTTGGGTTTAGCAGGTGATAAAAGCACAAGATGCAAGTTATCATTTGAAAACTATCCATGATATATGCATGTGCAAATATTGGAAAATTTGGTTTAAGCTGCAATTGTTCATTCTCGCCGATTTAGTTTTAAAAATGTCAAAAATGAATTGAGGTTTATAGATAAAGTTCCTAATTAGCACAACACTGGATAGTGGCTGGCATTCATACTCTAAATACAAAAACAAAACTTCAGGTAAACCAAGATGGATTATTGGTGGAGGAAAATTCTTAATGATTTGGATACATTTACTTTCCAGTTTAGGGAAACAATAACATCTAAAAAAAAGCCTTTCCATTTATGAGAGGTAGAAACACACTTACTGCATTTAATTAAAGATTTTACCTACTATTTATTAAGATTTTTTGGTCTGGAGATGTAAGACTGCAGATGGCGGAATTTTGAGCTGGAGGAACTATGGAGGAACTGGTCGCATTTTGAGTCGACACTAATCTGGAGAAGGTAAATGGCATAACTAAACCAAGACAGAGTGCATTGTAGATGGGACATGTAGATGTTATGCCTTATACCACAGCAAAGAAGGTAGGATCTATAGGTAGAGCTACGTAAATGGAAACAAAGGGAAAGGGAGAAATGTGTGCACACCCAAGTGGGCAGGTGTTACCCAAAAAGATCATATACCTAAGCGAAAGACAAGGTGCTGTCTCACCTTATTACGTGTGGCCCCACTCCAGTATAGAAGTCAGCTTTGGACAGGAGGGTAAATGTGGGAATGGGGGGGGGGGGGGGGGGGGGGGGGCTACAAAGGCCAGCAACTGGAAGACCCAACAAACCCTGACAAATCGAGCACAGGTGTTCAGCGAAACAGCCACCCAATCCACACTGGCTCTCACCGATGCAGCAGGCTACATTGGAAAACTAGGAAGGAGGAAGAGAATGCAACCCTGTCTCACTTAGAAAGACTGCTGGCATCGCTAGACGGGAGGCACGGGAGGAGGTAGAGAGACGGGTGCCACATCTCCTGCGTTTGCAGGGGAAAAGTACCTGGGAGGAGATTGTTTGAGTGGAGTTATCACCTCTTGAAATCTTACCTCTATGCTTCCAATCGTATAGTTCCCCAGCCCTGTACTGCCCATTTCTATTTCCTTTCCAAAATCCACAACAGGAGTGCCGGCAGTTCTAATTGCTTCTGTCCGTTCCCACCTCACAGAACACATCTCCAAATACCTCAATTGCATCTTTCTGCAACCACAGCCCTCGAGTCCTGGCAACATCTTCATAAATCTTCTGCGCTCTTTCCAAATCAGTACTCTGTACTCCAAATGTACTCCTAAAGACATTTGATAAATTCCATCTCATTCAGCCTTGTCCAGAAAGTGGGATGGCTTTGTCTGTCCCAGTCAACACTAGAAAAATTAACAACCCCTCCTATCTATAGCTGCCTACAATCTTCCAGCATATTTATTCGAAAGGGAAAATACCTGTCATTGAGGGAAATGGCCCCAGGGATTCCTGCACTCCCTTTCCTGGTTGTAACCCATCAAGAACCTGCTGTAATTTTTGATAACCAGCTTCACTGCCTACAATACTACCTACTTCAGTGTCATTTGAAAGCTTACAATTCATGCCGTACATTCTCAACTATGTACAAAAGCATGATTACTAAGTTTGCAAATAATACATCTCCTGTGGTTAGAGGAAAGTATCTGGGGGAAGGGCTGGTTTGGGTGGGAAGCAAAGTGTGAACCAAGAAATTGTAGAGGGAGTGGTCTCTGCAGGAAGAGGAAAAGGGTTGGGATGAGAAGATATGACTGGTAGAGGCATGGCGGAAGTTTCGGAAAATGATGTGCTGGATGTGGAGGGGTGATACGCAAGGACCATCTCTTGCAGGGGGAAGTACCTGGGAGGGGATAGTTTGGGTGGGAAGGGATGAGGGGACCAAAGAGTTGTGGAGGAGGCAGTCGCTGTGAATAAGGATGGGAAGGGGCGACTGGTAGTGGTGATGTAGGTGGTTGAAATGACAGATGTGGGAAAACCATGTTTGTTAAAGAAAGAGGATGTCCTCGAGTGGAAAGCCTCATCTTGAGCGCAGATGCTAGAGATGGTGAAATTGAGCATAGGGGATGGCGTCTTTGCTAGGGGCAGGGTGGGATGATGTAAAGTTGGTGGGAGTCAGTGTGCTTGTAGTTGATGTCTGTCGATTATCTGTCCCCTAATGGATACTGAGAGATCAAGGAAGGGGAGAACGATGTCAAAAGTATTACAAGTGAATTTGAGGACAGTGTGGAAGTTACTGATAAAGTTAATGAAATCAGCAAGTTATGTATGGTTGCAGGAAGCAGTCCTGATGCAGTTGAGAAAGAATAAAGCATTGTGCTAGTGTATGCTTGGAATAAGATCTGTTTGATTATAACCAATAAAAAGAAATGCATTGCTGGGGCCAAGGCGCTGCCCATGGTTACACCTTTAACTTGAAGAAAGTAAAAGGTGTGGCAGCTCCCAAGGGTCGGGCCATCCCAACTATCAAACCCCTCGGCACGGGAATGGTTGAGTCCAGAAGCGGCCATTTGCTAGAGGGATAAAAGGCAAGGGTTTGGGTGACATCTTCCTCTTGCGGACTTCTCTGATGACAAGAAGAATACTATTAAATGTACCTACCGAAACACCTGGCTCCTCGCCTTCATTTCAGGACTTTTGCCCCACATTGGTGAACCCTGATGCTCCATTATCATCATGATGGAGACAACCGCCCGTCCATCCACCTCAAAGGCTGATCCGGCCCCATCTCTCAACGCGGTCTCGGTGAAGTTACCCACCTTCTGGACCACCCAGCCGCACATCTGGTTTCAGCAGGCGGAGGCCCAATTTGAGCTGCGGGCATTACAGCAGATGACACCAGCTACTACTACCTGGTGGGGGCCCTCGACCAGGACACGGCCCGAGAGGTCACACAGTTCCTGGCAGCCCCCCTGGCCACAGCGAAATACCTCAGCCTTAAGGAGCTCCTGCTCCAGATTTATGGGCTCAGCCGGATGGAGCGTGCTGCCAGGCTCCTTCATATGGAGGGCCTAGGCGACCGGCGGCCATCAAGCCTCCTGAACGAGGTGGCCGCGCTCCTGGACGGGCACACGCCATGTTTGATGTTTGAATACTCCTACCGGTCTAAATCCGCTTACAACTCACAGTTTCGGTCATTGACCCTCCTTCACCGACATAAGGGCCCTCGGTAGTCGCTCCGACGCGCTGTGGATGGCGCGCCCGAATGACGTCAATGCGCTGGCCATCGGCAGGCACTGATGACGTCTTTCTGGCAGCTCCCGATTTCCTCCGGTGGGGTGTGGGAGCTGTGGAAGGAGTGACAGCGTCATCCCAGAGGCCTGTAGCTGTGGCGGGTACTGCACCTGCAGTCCAGCACCAGCAAGCACCAAGCGCCACCAGCAGGAGGCGCTGGTGCTATTACGCTGGGGTGCAGTAGCACGGCAATGCCGTCAGCCGTGCATGTTCCCGGGAAACGCTGGGGCCGGCTGCCAATAGTCCCCATGGCAGCTGGCCAGATTCAGCGCCTCTTCGCCTGGGATCGGCGCTCTGGGAGCTGCTTCCTCGTCGATACCGGGGCAGAGCTGAGCGTCCTGCCCCCTTTGCTGGCAGACAGTCGTTCCGGTAAGCGGGGGCCCGTCCTCACCACGTCGAATGGCAGCCCCATCCGCACGTATGGGGTTCGCATGGTACCGATCGTGTTCGACTCCTGTCATTTCTCGTGGCAGTTCACTTTCGCCGATGTCTCCCAGCCGTTGCTCGGTGCCCACTTCCTCCACATTTCCCTCCTGGTGGACGTCAGGCGTCAGCGCTTGGTCCACACCGCCACGATGGAGCCGATCACGCTACAATTGGATGAGCCGGTGGAACGCCCCCTGTCGTCCGTGGATTCCCGATTTGCTCGGGTCTTGGCCGTGTTCCCGGACATCCTGACCCCACAGATTCGGTCATCGACCCCCAGTCACGGGGTCATTCATTTCTTACAGACTAGCGGACCAACTCTCCACACACGAGTACGCCAACTGCCGCCGAATAAGCTACGTCTGGCACGGCATGAGTTCTGCACGATGGAGTCCTTGGGGATCGTCCGCCCTTCAATCAGCCCATGGGCGTCCCCACTCCACATGGTCCCTAAGGCAAGTGGGGGCTGGCGACCTTGCAGGGATTGTCGGAGGCTGAATGCCACAACAACCGCAGACCGATACCCCATACCCCACATCCAGGACTTCAACGCCCATTTGGCCAGGGCTACTATATTCTCCAAAGTGGATCTGGTACGAGGTAATTACCAGATCCCGGTCCACCCGGAGGATGTACCTCAGACGGCAATCAACACGCCGTTCCGGCTGTACGAGTTTGTGCGGATGCCGTTCGGCCTTAAGACCGCAGGCATTCCAACGGTTGATGGACGGG
Source organism: Leucoraja erinaceus (assembly GCF_028641065.1). NCBI lineage: Eukaryota > Metazoa > Chordata > Chondrichthyes > Rajiformes > Rajidae > Leucoraja > Leucoraja erinaceus. Next base: position 22,214,803 of record NC_073389.1, on the reverse strand, counting down.
GTGTGTCACAGTCTCGAGTTTGTTTTTGTCTACCTCAACGACATCCTGGTGGCCAGGAGCACTGTGCCCACCTCCGGCAGCTCTGTCAGCGGCTCGGTGGGCATGGCTTGGCGGTCAACCTTGGCAAGTGCCGTTTTGGGGTAATCGACATTTTTGGCCATCGCGTGACTTCGCAAGGCATTTGTGTGGCAAATGGTGGCATTTTATCATGGTTTTGTGCCATCCGCGGCCCACATCATGCGGCCGCTGTATCAACTGAGGCGGGTTGGCGTAAGGACGCCGAGTGGACCAACGAGGTGGCGGCAGCATTTGACGGCGCGAAGGAGGCCCTTGCTAGGGCCGCACTGCTGGTGCACCCGCGGGAAGATGCCCCGACTGCCCTTACAGTGGACGCCTCGGAGTCGGCGGTTGGTGCCATGCTGGAACAACTGACGGCGTGGGTTGGCGGCCCCTGGCCATCTTCAGCCGGCACCTCAACCGCGCCCCGACGAAGAACAGCGCTTTCGATCGCGAGCTCCTGGCTCTGTACCTGGCAGTGCACCACTTCCGTTACTTCCTGGAGGGCCGCCCGTTCACTGCCTACACAGACCACAAGCCGCTCACATTCATCCTGGCGGAGGTTTCCGACCCCTGGTATGCACGACAGCAGTGGCAGTTGGCGTACATCTCAGAATACACCACCTCCATCCGCTACATCGAGGGGAAAGACAACCGGGTGGCCGACGCATTGTCCCGCCCCGCCATTGACGCCGTGATTGAGATGGCGCCCGGGATTGACTATTCTGCCCTGGCGCAGGCGCAGCTCACGGAACGTGAGATGCCCGCCTCCCGGACTGCCATCTCCGGCCTATTCCTCGACGATGTCCCTCTCAGTCCTGGAGGGGCAACGACCCTGTGCGATGTGTCGTCCGGTCAACCACGTCCCATCGTCTCTGCTGCCTGCGCCGGACGGTTTTCAACATTATCCATGGGCTGGCTCACCCATCCATCCGGGCGACGACGGCACTACTGGCCCCTCAGTTCATGTGGCACGGTCTGCGCAAGCAGGTTGGCCACTGGGCTTGCATCTGCATTCCGTGCCAGACGGCGAAGATCAAGCGCCATGCCCAGGCGCCCCTCCAGGAGTCGGCCTACCTCACCAGCGTTTCGACCATCTCCACGTGGACATTTTGGGGTCTCTCCTGCCGTCCTGGAGCATTACCCACCTCTTCACGCTGGTGGACCACTTCACGCGGTGGCCGGAGGCGATACCACTGGCCGACACGTCAATGGCTAAGTTCACTTGTGCATTGTCCGTGCACTGGATTGCTCGCTTAGGGGTGCCGGTGCACATCTCCTCGGACCGGAGGCCACAGTTCACCTCCGAGCTGTGGTCGGCCATGGCTCACTTGTTGGGTGTGCGGCTGCACCACACCACGACCCATCACCCGAAAGCTAATGGCCTGGTGGAGAGGTTCCACCAGCAGCTCAAGGCCCGACTCTCCGGACCGGACTGGATGAACGAGCTGTCGTGGGTCTTGCTGGGCATCCAGACTACTCCTAAGGAGGACTTGGCCTCATGCTCAGCGGAGCTCGTTTACGGGTCTCCACTCACGGTGCCCGGGGAGTTTGTGCCGTCGGCGCCGGGGCAGCAGGGAACGCCCTCATCCACTCTGAAGCGCCTTCGCGAGCAAGTTGGCAGGCTCACGCCCATCCCAACATCCAACCTTGGGACATTTCGCCCGCACGTGCCATCAGCCCTCCGGGACTGCCCCTACATTTTCCGGCGCTGTGATGCCCAACGGACGACACTCCAGAGGCTGTATGAGGGCCCTTTCCGGGTGCTGGAGCATGGACAGACGACCTTTGTGTTGGACATGGGGGGCCGGCCGGAGGCCATGTCGATTGACCGGTTGAAGCCAGCACATCTGGACATTGACCAGCCAGTGCTGGTTGCCCAACCTCATCCGCGAGGGCCCCCCCTTCACGGCTTCCTCCGCCTGTCCCTCGGTCGGCTGACTTCCGTACACGGTCTGGCTGGGTTGTATGCCCGCCGGTAGGTTTCGTGCCTCCGGTTCTGGGGGGGGGGGTCCTGTGGCGGCTCCCAAGGGTCGGGCCATCCCAACTATCAAACCCCTCGGCACGGGAATGGTTGAGTCCAGAGGCGGCCCTTAGCTAGAGAGATAAAAGGCAAAGGTTTGGGTGCCATTTTCCTCTTGCGGACTTCTCTGATGACAAGAAGAATACTATTAAAGGCGCCTCCCGAAGCACCTGGCTCCTCGCCTTCATTTCGCGACTTTCGTCCCACATTGGTGAACCCCGACGCTCCATTATCGTCATGATGGAGACAACCGCCCGTCCTTCCGCCCCAAAGTCGACCCGGCCCAGTCTCTCGACAAGTTATCGGTGAAGTTACCCACCTTCTGGACCGCCCGGCCGCACATCTGGTTTCAGCAGGCGGAGGCCCAATTCCAGCTGCGGGGCATTACAGCAGATGACACGCGCTACTACTACTAGGGTGGGGGCCCTCGACCAGGACACGGCCTTAAGCCTTAAGGAGTTCCTGCTCCTGATTTACGGGCTCAGCCGGATGGAGCGTGCTGCCAGGCTCCTTCATATGGAGGGCCTAGGCGATCGGCAGCCATCAAGCCTCATGAACGAGGTGGCCGCGCTCCTGGACGGGCACACGCCATGTTTGATGTTTGAATACTCCTACCTGCATCTGCTGCCAGCCTACATCCGCTTACAACTCACAGACGCCTCCTTCGCCGACAACAGGGCCCTCGTTAGGTACTCCGACGTGCTGTCGAAGGCGCACCCGGATTACGTCAATGCGCTGGCCATCGGCAGATGCGTACTGATGAAGTCACTCCGGCAGCTCCCGATTTCCTCCGGTGGGCGTGGGAGCTGTGGAAGGAGTGACAGCGACATCCCGGAGGCCTGTAAGATCGCCCCCCATGGCCGTGGCGGGTACTGCACCTGCAGTCCAGCACCAGCAAGCTCCAAGTGCCATCAGCAGGAAGCGCTGGTGCTTTTACCAACAGCGCTGGGGTGCTGCAGCACGGCAATGCCGTCAGCCGTGCACGTTCCCGGGAAATGCCAGGGCTCCTGCCATTTCCCTTGGCGGTTCCCTATCGCTGATATCTCCCAACCGTTGCTCCGTGCCGACTTCCTACACGATGGAGCCGATCATGCTGCGATTGGATGAGCCGGTGGGATGCCCTTTCGTCCGTGGATTCCTGCTTTGCTCGAGTCTTGGCCTTGTTCCTGGACATCTTGACCCCACAGTTTCGGTCATCGACCCTCAGTAATGGGGTAGTTCATTTCATACAATCTACCGGACCACCTTTCAAACCACACACGAGCATGCCGACTGCTGCCGGATAAGCAATGTTTGGCACAGCAGGAGTTCCGCACGATGGAGTCCTTGGGGTTCGTCTGCCCTTCAAACAGCCTATGGACGTCTCCTATCCACATGGTCCCAAAGGCAAGCGGGGGTTGGCGACCTTGCGGGGATTATCGGCAGCTGAATGCCGCAACAACCGCAGACAGATACCCCGTACCCCACATCCAGGACTTCAACGCCCATTTGGCCGGGGCTACTATATGCTCCAAAGCGGATCTGGTACGAGGTTATAACCAGATCCCGGTCCACCCGAAGGATGTACCCAAGACGACAATCATCACGCCGTTCGGGCTGTACGAGTTCGTGCGGATGCCATTCGGCCTTAAGAAAGCTGCGCAGGCAATCCAACGGTTGATGGACGGCCTAGAGTTTGTTTTTGTCTACCTCAACGACATCCTGGTGGCCAGCCACTCGCGGCAGGAGAATTGTGCCCACCTCCAGCAGCTCAGTGAGCATGGCTTGGCTGTCAACCTCGGCAAGTGCCGTTTTGGGGTAACCGACATCGACTTCCTCGGCCACCGCGTGACTTCGCAAGGCACGGTTCCCCTGCCGGGCAGGGTCAACGCCATCTTTAGGTTTCCCCGTCCATGCACTGTGCGCGGCCTGCAAGAGTTTGTCGGGATGGTGGAATTTTATCATCGTTTTGTGCCATCCACGGCCGACATCATGCGGCCACTGTATCAACAACTTCTGGCAGGTTGGCGCAAGGTCGGCGAGTGGACTAACATTTGACGGCATGAAGGAGGCCGTACTGCTGGTGCACCCGCAGGAAGATGTCCCGACTGCCCTTACGGTGGACGCCTCGGAGTCGGCGGTTGGTGCCGTGCTGGAACAATTGACGGACGGGGGTTGGCGGCCCCTGGCCTTCTTCAGCCGGCACCTCAACCGCATCCCGACGAAGCACAGCACTTTCAATCGCGAGCTCTTGGCTCTGTACCTGGCAGTGCGCCACTTCCGTTACTACCTGGAGGGCCGCCCATTTACCGCCTACACAGACCACTCACATTCGCCCTGGCGGTTTCCGACCCCTGGTCCACACGACAGCAGCGGCAGTTGCCGTACATCCAGGTGGCCGACGCATTGTCCCGCCCTGCCATCTACGCCGTTTGAGGTGGCGCCCGGGATTGACTATTCAGCCCTGGCGGAGGCGCAGCTCACGGAATGCGAGATGCCCGCCTACCGGACTGCCATCTCCAGCCTTTGCCTCAACGATGTTCCTGGAGGGGCAACGATCCTGTGCAATGGGTGTCCGGTCAGCCACACCCCATCGACCCTGCCGCCTGGCGGTTTTCAACGTTATCCACGGGCTGGCTCACCCATCCAACCGGGCTACGACAGCACTACTGGCCACTTAGTTCATGTGGCTCGGTCTGCGCAAGCAGGTTGGCCACTGGGCTTGCACCTGCA